>NC_046365.1:24159089-24459089 GCF_011125445.2 Fundulus heteroclitus | reverse complement strand
TCAGCTCACATTAGCCAGATCTGACCTGGAGATGCAGATAGAGGGCCTCAAGGAAGAACTGATCTTCCTGAAGAAGAACCATTTGGAGGTGGGCCCAGAACATCACATCCATATGCCATCTCAGGTGTAGCATAAAACCCACAAACTACCTGATTTAACAGATAATGCATTATCATTGTGCAGGACATGGAGGCTATGAGGAACCAGATGAGCGGCCAGATCAATGTGGAGGTGGATGCAAAGCCGCAGGTAGACCTGGCCAGCATTATGGCTGAGATCCGTGAGCAGTATGAGGGTGTGGCTGCCAAGAACCAGAGAGAACTCCAGTCCTGGTTTGACTCAAAGGTGAGACTACACTTCTTGTAAAAAGTAGGATTAGTAGTTGTTTTTTTTTGGTGTTTTTTTTTTACGATTCTGACATTTTGCCATATCTGCTGCAGGCAGAGGAACTCAACAAAGAGGTGGTGCAGAGCACAGAAGTCCTGCAGACGACCAAGACAGAGATCTCCGAGCTCCGTCGCACATTACAAGGCCTGGAAATCGAGTTACAATCACAACTAAGCATGGTAAATGATCATAATAACCTGGCTTTACTTCTGTCCCCATTTAAAGGATGCTGTTATTCTGTCTTGGGTTAACGTACGTGTCCTTGTCTCCTCTCTCCTCTCAACAGAAAGCTGGTCTGGAAAGCACTTTGGCTGAAACAGAGAGCCGATACTCCATGAAGCTCCAAGGGCTTCAGATGCAGGTGTCGTCTCTGGAGGCGCAGCTGTCGCAGCTTCGCGTCGACACAGAACGACAAAGCCAAGAGTACAAGATGCTGCTCGACATAAAGACGCGTCTGGAGATGGAGATCGCAGAATACAGGAGGCTGCTGGATGGAGAAGCCAGGTGAGTTAAAAAAGACAAACAGACTTTTTATCAAAAACTGAATAAAACCCTCAGAATGATATCCATACAAGCGCTTTATCTCTCCTTTGTCTTCGTAGCTTTGACAGTAAAGACAAGTCCACAGTGAAAAAGGTCATCGTGGTCACAGAGGAGATTAAGGACGGCAAGGTGGTCTCCTCAACCACCTCCTGATAACCTGTCTGGCAGAAAACCCAAGCAGCAGCGCCTGAAGGACACCATCTGAATCAACAGTACTTCCTTCATATGCCACTGCCTATGCAATAAAAGCCTCTACAACCTTTTTCCTTGTTTGTGTCTTCTTGGTGCTAGAAAATGTCCTGACCAGTAAAATATGCTTGTACCAAACTGGTGGCTAAGAGTTTGATCAAAACATAGGCTGATAGTTTGGTGAAATGTAAGTTTGGCCCAGAATAAAGTCACAGCCGCTTCGGGCTAGGAGAAAAAAGCATTTTAGCTTCTAAAGCGGAACATATTTTTCATGAACATGCAATTTATATGCTTGTTAACATAGACAATGATTTATGACAGCATCCTGTCGAAGTATCAGTTTCTTCAGTCCCCCGGAGTGAAATACTTCTTTTAGAAATAGGCTGCAACTACATGACTCACAGTAAAGTTTTGAGTTTCAGTTAAACTGCATGCTGGTACATGAACAAGTCAAGGCAAAACATGTCATTAAAGTATTTGGGTCTTCACAGAAATGTATCCCTCGCTCAGGTTATTTGGGAACCTGTATGAAGACACCAAATCAGCACTTTTAAATATGAATAATTAGGGACACTGATAAGGTAAAAAATCTAGGCAATTTTCTTTGTTCCTTTGCTGGTTAGTTTATATTTTCAGCATTTTAAAATCAAAGGAAAATTTAGGGGGAATCTGAACCTCTGCTTATCCATGTTTGATCCCCCCCAAAAAAGATAAAATGCTCACATTTCAAAGTCCAACTTTGTGTTTTACACATGAGCAAGCTGAGTACCCTAAAATTAAGGTAAATAGGGTTGGCCTTAGGCAAAAATAGATTTTGGGCCCCTCTTCCTGTCAAGTACATCACCATCGCCTGCAGCGTTTCGTTACATGTGTGGGAAAATCCAGGAGAGGAGGTCAAGTTTATTTGACTGAGCTTAAAAGCAATGATGGATAATTGCTAGGATTTACTTTTTAACAAAGTTCAAACACAAAGAAAGTAATAAACTCATGACATCAAATTGTAACAACATTAGTGCAACAATAAAACAATAAAGAAAATTCTTTTCACCTTTAAAACAAAAGTAAACTTATTAACGTCAGGACATCTTACATTGAAGTGTTTAGCAAAATATGAAATGTAAAATCCAATTTAATAGTATTCTCATTCCCAACAAACAAACATAAAAAAATATATGGTCTGTGTAGAAATGTTAGCATCCTTGTGAGGTCACTAACGGTTTTGGGACCGTAGGCAGTGGCTTAGTTTGCTCCTGCCTTGGGCGAGCTCTGGCTGTGGGAAAATATGTGGGTTTGAACTGCTGATTAGGACTTTCTTTACTTCTGGAGGCACAAAGAGCATTAAGACGTGCACACCTTGAACTGAAGAACAACAACTCAGTAATGGATAAAGGAGCTCCTGCTTGGAGAGAAGCGAATAACAGAGAAATGGAGACAGCAGCGCAAACAGCGGCAGGATGCAGCAGTGGGAAAGATTTCACAAGTAGTTAACAAAAATGAAACGACCTGTTTGAAAAAAGACAAACTGGACTCCACTGACTGATCATTACTGGTGTGTTTTAAATTAAGGTGATTTTTCAGATTCAAACTACTGCAATGATTCGGCCTTTCTATAATTACAAATAAGTCATGAGTAAAACTGGTGCTTTTCTCCATTTTTCTGTCCTTGGCAGTATTTTGTTTGTTTTGTTATTTTGTTGGAGGTGAGCATATTGCAGCAGCAGTCTTAGAGTACAAAGGCTGTCATTGGTTAAGAGCCGTAACGATGCCTATCCAAAGCCAATACTGATCGACATCCGCCCTTCCTGTGACCCAGATGTTAGTTTCTGGGTGTATGTGTGTTCACAGCCAGTGAGCAACATGGTTAAAATATAAATGTAAATGTAAATGTAAAACTGTGAATTTGAAGTCACAGAGAAAAATGCTAAAGGAGTTTTATTTTTGGAGATTATTTCATGTCTAGTACAAGTGCACAAGTACAAGTGCACAAATTGTGCTCTACAAAGCGCACGTCTAAAACCTTCCTACATTCACAGTTTTGATCCAATTGATCCAAAACAAATGGTGCAAAACACATCAGCATATCTGTGCATGAAAAACATAACGCGTATATTTCTTTGTCACTCATAGCCAAAAAAAATTCAGTTATACCTTCCCAAATTCTTCCGTGCCGCCATTCGGATTATGTTCCGCAAGCCACAAAATGTAAAACTTTGATCTATCGTTTTTGCTCCATTTAGTCCAGCAAATCAGAAGCAAAAAAACATATTCATACACTTGCATTAACAACACAAGCCAGTGAACGCCACTGCACAAATCTGCTGGTGTGTGTCACAAATGCTGCTTTGCAAGTCAGTCACACCTTCTTTGTGACCCACTCCTGTTTTGCCGTTTGTCACGGCGACATGTGGAGAAAACTATGTGTGACGTCATTAAAAGCCCCAGATATTTTACCCAGCTCAGGAGCCGAGAGACACGGTGCGCTCTTTGAGCCTCGTGAGGATGGAGCTGAGGAGGCCGATGAGGGACACAGAGCAAAGATAGTGGAGGAGTGCTGGAGTAATGGATGGTGGTCAAGATGTTCATCCACCATTTAGCTGGGTCTGAGGCCCCATAATCCTAAACCACCATGTTTAGGATTATGGGGCCTCAGATTCATGTGTCGAGTGTCTGCAGCTGTATGTCAGTCACTCAGCGCAAATTATTGAAAGAGGAAACCGTTTTTTTGTCCTAACCAGTTTTTACAAATTATATATACTGATGTAGAGAGGGGCCCACGGTGAGGTGAGGACGATGTCGTCTTTGAGGCAAACTCCTTCTGCTGTGGATATTTTTGGGGGCACAACCACTTTCCCCCAGGTGAGTCTCTTAGGTGGATTTAAAATGATGATGAATAGCCTACACATGAGTAACATATTTACTGGAAGTGGTGATTGAAATAATCCTGTCTCACATAATACAATATTTACCGGGCAGAAGCAAATGGCATTAGACATAGTGCTAGACATGTGGCTTAACCTATTTTGTGTGTTTTTACCACACAAAATAGTTGTCACTGAAACATGAAATGCTCTAAATCAGGGGTGTCAAACATACGGCCCGCGGGCCGGATCCAGCCCGCCGAACAATTTAGTCCGGCCCGGTGGCTAAATGCATTATCATTATTCAAAATTATTATTATTATTATTATTATTTTTTTCCAATGTCCTGTCTGGCAATGTGGCAAGAAGAATTGTTGAGCTCATCAGATTTGACTTTCACAAGTGGAGCAGAACTGCTTTTGCCATAGTGCTCGACTTAATTTATGAATGTGAATAGTTTTATTATGATTCATGCGGGGAATATCTCAAATGATATGGACACTACAATGGGAAAGTAGGAGAGGAAAGGAAGAACAAGAAAAAAAGAAAAGGTGAAAGAAAGAGGAGATAAAAGGAAGAGAATGATAAAACAATTATTGAAAAAAACATGTACTTAGTTTAATTAAAAATCTGCAGTTTCTATATTGTCCACGAGGGGCGCTGTGTTTTAATTAGCAGCTTAAGCTGCAGGTGTGGAAAAATTTAAATAATTTCTTAATTTTTATTTGTTTGATGTATTTTGTCATGCAGAACAGTGTTTTTAAGTTAAAAAAATGTGAATAAATGTTTTTCAACATTGTACAATCACTGTGATCAGTTCTTATGCATAATGCACAAGTAAATGTTTAACTGAGTAAAAGTATTGTTGTAATTGCACATACTTTTCTTAAAAATGCTGAGGTTATTCATAATATATTGTGTAAAAGTGAAATTAATTCAATATAAAAATCAACAACAAGTCCACATTTATTAGTTCTATTTAATCTTGCAATGAGTTTACTTATGTGGCCCTCTTGAGATCTGATTAAGCTGTATGCGGCCCCTAAACCAAAATGAGCTTGACACCCCTGCTCTAGACATAATAAATTGTTTTGATCTGTACTCAGACCTCTGATGCATGTCCGCTGTAGTTTACGGTTTTATCGACTCCAGTTGGCGCAGGTGTTTCTGGAGGACGCATGTGAACTGCCCGGTTTTCTGTCGGGGCGCTGCACTTTAGCTGGACGGACAGAGGGGTGTTTGTTCTGCTCAATGAACGCGTTAAACGTGTGGAACTTGTCACATAGGTCTGAGGATGGGTAGACACGTTACGGCAAAACACGAAGGACATTTGTTCTTCTTAACGTGCAAATAAATGTGTGTCTTCAAGCAGATTATTCCCTGGGTCACTGTGTGTTATGACCTCCATTGCACGCCACTGAAATAAGATATATAGTAAAATAAAAACTCATTATCCAGTACAGCCAGGAACATACGGTTGAACCTCTGAAACACAGGTAGGATAGAAACAAGTAGACAACTTTCTTTCAAAACAGCCCTCTTAGGTTTTCTCATTACCCAAGGTTGAAAATTCATTACCAAAAGAATTTACTGGCAGGCATGTACAGCTGCATGATTACTGAAGTAAACTCTTAAACTAAGACTTGTTTGATGAGCAGGCTGTTTTCTTTTCCTTTTTTAAACACATGATCTTATCTTTTCTATTTTAACAATTGTGTCATTGAAGGTAGTAAATTCTAAATCTTTACATCCAACATTGTGGCATGTTGACGTGTTTAAGTGATTCTGCAGTGAGTTGCTCTTCGATACCACATGGTACAATGCAGATGAAAAAATAAAAAAAATTGTTGTTTTTCATTGTCTTTAGGTGATCCGGTTGATTCGAAACAGAAACGCAGACAGGAGATGGAGGAAGTGGTGGGAATCTGTGATTACTTCCATCTCAGCTGTGGATGTCTTCTTATACTTCGCTTCATTGTTTTTTCATAGAAAAGTACAGAGTGTTGACCCATTGCATGTCAGATACCTGCGTGGATCTGTTTCCACACTAAGGTTGGCGCAGGTTTGCTATACAACTTGCCATACTAATTGTCCCTTTGTTCATCCTTCTAATTCCTTTACACACATTTAACTCCAGATCCAACAATCTAATTATAGGTCATTTATTATTTGTCTCTATGTTCTGGTTTGCAAAGTTAAAGGAGCAATAAGTAAAAATGACACATAGAACAACAGCCTATGCCGTTTTCTCAATGGTCCGCCACTGCTGTGAAACTCCACTGAATATTTACCTACAGGACAGGTACATTATGATGTATTCTGTTCTATTTCTGGTCCGCTTCTCTTACTGGCTTCCATGTTTCCAGGCTGCTGCTCTTTTGCCAACGTAATCTAACTGTCGCCACTATCTCACCGTGTGGATCAGTGCAGTCAGGTTGGCACGAGCGGTGGAACAAACAAGGTTTGTACCAATGAACAAAAATTGAGAGGTCAAGCAGTTTTAATGTCCTCAGTTTCCATGTCCTTTTATTTTCCATAAAAAAAAAGTCCAAAAAGTGCAAGTGCATTCAAAAAAAGTGCAAGTGCAGTCAGTATATGCATGGAGGTTAAGCATTTTAGTGTTTTACCTAGTAGCAGCAGGTGGCATTCAGGAAACTCCAACAAGCCAACTCATGAATGAATGAACAAGATGGCTTTTTAAAGGGGCCACGCCCAACTAGGTAAAAAACACTTAAAACAACTAGGGGTGTACAAACATTAGTTCCTTTAAAACTAATGTAAAATTCCTCCAATAAAAACCCACCAACAATTATGTAGAAATAAACCCACTAGTTAAATAGACAAAATCCTAAATTAAACACAAATACAATAAATAATTCTCCAGCAATTCTAAAACCAGTAAACCTCTACCCTGCCTTCTTTGTTTTTGGTCTGGCCCGGAAGGTTTCAAATAGGTGTCTGGTCTCTGGGGAATCTTTTTGCCAGACACCTGGACACAAGAAGAAGGTTAGGAAAAAAAAATACATTACACCACTCAAAAACCCTTTAAAACACACCACATACACTACACACTGACACTTAAAAGATATCACCAAAATTACATTCATCATTCTTATTTCTACAGGCTGGAGCCTGGGGATGTGCAAATTAGTAAAACTTTAAAGTGCAGTGTGCCATCCAAAGTGCTATGTGCATGTTCAAGTGTTTCAGGTAAGAGCTATCTTTTTACTTCACAGTAACAAACCGGATCTTCGTTACACTAACAAATGCTGCGCTGTGTTTTGGGAAACCTGGGAACTCTCATATGATTGGCTCAGGAACCAGGAAGTAAACACGAGCTACACACAGCACCGAAGTAGATCCGCCCCGTACCTCTAATTTTGAAAGGAAGAAAACTTGACTAAGACATTGTTGATGGGAAGGACCGATTGTTTAGAGGGAATGTTCCATCCCCGGTGAAAAATGAGAATGATTTTGGTTACTTCTACAGTAAATTTCTTATTTACTGCTCAGTAAAACATAACTTTGTCTTTGTGCTTGTATTTGACAGAATGAAACCTCAGCAGATGCAGTAGCTGATTCAGATATTTACATACGCTGTTTTCACGCTGTATAAAAAAGCCTACAACTTTTTTTCCCCCCCTTCACCATATGACCAGGGTAAACCAATCCTCTTTTGTCTGGTCAGTGTTGCCAAAACAATCTCCTTCCTTATCTTGCCATCGAGTAGGTAAGGTGCACCGATCCCTCTTCCAATCACTCACGCAACATGATTATACCACTTTTTAGGTCATAGTTGGCATAGTGCAATCTTCCCTACTCTTTAATGGCACTGTAAATAATTCATAATTTTTCTCTTCTTTTTTGTTCTCTTGATTCTTTCCCTTAAATATCTTCTTTTCTCTTCAAAACCTTGTTACAGTTAAATACTTTCTTTCTCAAATTTGTCTTTGCACCACACCAGGACAAGGCAGTTAGGATCAACTGGGCCTGTATTTGTTTATTGCAATTTGCCTTTTCTTCCTTCGGGCCTTCTACTATTATATCCAGACTGCCAGCTAGGATTGGAGGATCTGGGTGAATGTTGGCGACACAACGAGAAGCTTCTACATTAAAGATGTCTGGGTTGGAGCAAACAACCTCTAACACAAGATCCACGGCAATCCTCATTGGCTCAAAATAGAGGAGGCTTGTCAGGAAGGGGTCTGAGTTGATTTGTTTCCCACATGAGCTTCAGTCCAAAATTTGTCTGCAGTGACTTGGAGGCATAATTTTGTGTTCCCCGCCTCATGAAATAGGACACCTATAGAAATAAACTGTATTGTGAAAGTTGGCTTTATAAAATACGAAGAGGAACGGGATTATGGAATATTTTGATATCTTGTAACGTTCCTGGGCAGCAAACTGGTAAAAAGAATGAAACCCTTCAGGACGTCAGGAAATGTTTGTAGCACCATGGCTGCAGAATGCTGGGAATCAGTGGGAGATGAAGGATTCTGTCCAGCAGCTACACTGTTGTCATCTCTGTTGTAAAGAGTGTGACTTAATAAAAGTAACAAAAATAGTGTTCTTAGGTTTTTATCCACTTATCACAACAAATTACAACGATATTTCTCTTTCTTTTTGACTATATAAAATATTATGTTAATTTTAGATTAGAATAGTTTCTAAGGTGATATAAAAGTGCTGCAAATACTTAATATAAAATAAAAAAAAGCTTAACTGGAGAAGTTAATGAACATGCTATCGCACATCTTACACATCTTGATAAACATAACGAGATATAATAATTGAGATCTTCGTATTATTTGGATGGTTTCATGCTCACTGACAGCACCAAGTGTCTGGCTGGTGGGAGAGCATAACAATTTGATTTATATAAATCAGATTATGCTATTGATCACTATTCATGCAGGCTCTGAAAGGCCTCGCTGTTCTGTTTAATAGACAAATAATATTTATCACAGAAGGCTTTAAGCATCACTCTGCGGCCCCATAGTCCTCAGCATGGCTGCATTTCCCCTTGGTAAATTTTAGGAGCAGGCAGCGCCCCCTGCTGTACAGCCAGTTATATGAATTACCTTGAGCTCAGATAGTTGTACTTCATATATAGGTGTAACAAATGATGCACTACAGGAGCTAGCCAATAAAATAAAATAAAATTAAATTAAAAAATAAGGCGTGACTTGTAAAGCAACATTTGTGAGTCACAGCAGCAACCCTAACCCTGCAGTGACATTCACTGGTTTATGATTGTGTTAAGGAAGAAAATATGATAAAAAATGTTTATGGGAAGATGTTACTACAGGTGTGTGAATTGTTTTTGCTCCCAATTTGCTGGACAAAGTAAAGTAAATATTTTAGAGCAGGAGTTTTATATTTTGTGACTTGTACAACATCTGTGTACGTGCACTGAAGAATTCGTGAAAGGTGTAACAGCGTGTTTCTGTCTGACAAAATGTGTTGAAAAGAAAAAGAAATAAAACTTGTTTGGTTTGGGTTTGAAGATGAGAAAATCCTAAAAACAACCCTGAAGTTTACAAATTCCACAGGAAAATGACAATATGAAACATTATTTAGGCAACCACAACAGCATGACAAACTGATTTGTTTATGGAAAATTGCTCTTTAGAGAGAGAGAGAGAGAGAGAGAGAGAGAGAGAGAGAGAGAGAGAGAGAGAGAGAGAGAGACAGAGAGAGAGACAGAGAGAGAGAGAGAGAGAGAGACCTCCACTGGCCTGCACAGGGACAAATGTATGTGGTTGTCCAAAACACATCCACTCATCTGTGTATTTCTTTGTCCATAGTTTCCACATCTGACCTTGACCCCCTCATATCACACAAACACACACACGCACACACACATACACACACACACACACACACACACACACACACACACACACACACACACACACACACACACACACACACACACACACACACACACACACACACACACACACACACACGCACACACTTTTCATCTTCAAGTCTTTCCATGGCCTAACCCTGACCTTCACCCTAGGGCCACCATGCAGCTTCATTTATTACAACTACAAACTTGTGATCAGGCCCAAAATCTGGGTGTAGTGATGGACTCAGACCTGAACCTTCAAGGAGACATAAAGACATTTGGAAAGTCAGCCTTCTTTCACCTGAAGAACATTTACAGGATTAAAGGACTGATGTCCCAACGAGATCTAGAGAAACTCATCCATGTGTTTGTCTTTAGTCGCATTGATTACTGAAACGGTGTTTTCACAGGTCTGTTAAAAAAAAAAAAATCTATCAGACAACTGCAGCTGATCCACAACGCTGCTGCTGGTGTTCTCACTAAAACCAGGAAGATGGAGCACATCACTCCAGTTCTGAAGTCCTTACACTGGCTCTCTGTAGCTAGAGAATAGACTTTAAAATACTTCTGTCCGTTTGTAAATCCCTGAAAAATTTAGCACCTAAATGCATTAAAGACCTGTAGTTGCTGTATCAACCCTCCAGACCCCTGAGATCTTCTGGTTCTGGTCTACTCTTAATACTCAGAATGCTCCACATGCTCCACAAATCTGGAACAAACTTCCAGAAAACAGCAAATCAGCTGAAACAGTGATTTTCTTTAAACAAAGATTGGCTCAGGAACAAGGAAGTAAACACGGGAGACACTCTGAACCAAAGTAGTTCTGGACCATAAGTCTAGATTTGACAGAAGAAAAGCATAACTAAGACATTCTTGATGGAGAGGACTGATTCTGTATAGGGAATGTTAAAAATGAGAATGATTTTGGTTGATTTTGCAGTAAAGTTCTTACTTATTACTCCTTTGACTCTGGAAGCCAATTAGGGATCAGCAACTTGGACTAGGACCTGTGTTAAATCGTTGGGGCCGAATTATCAGAATAAATGGCCGATCTACCCTGAGTAGGAAGCAGCTACTCTGAGTAGTTCTACCTCACGCCATCATACTCAGCGTTTGTGGTTTCAGAACAGGTGCTATCACTCATGTAACTACAGTCAGCGTCCAATTCACCCTGAGTCAAGCACAAGCACAAGCATGAAAGAAGCCTTCATCAATTGGGGGGGGGGGGGGGGGGGGGGGGGGGGGGGGGGGATGGGGGGGTGCATTGATTTTGTGTCTAGGTGCAACCCGACAGGCATACAAAGGATGTGGCAGCAAATTAAGTATGACATACAGTTTAATCAGGTAATTTCCACGTATAAGTTTAACCTTAACCAACTAAAGCATCAATTAGCTATAATCAACATTGGCAATTAATGATGGGATGGTGTGGTTAGGGTTATTGTTAGGGTTAGTGAAGTAATGTTAGGGTTAGGGTTATTGTTACGGCAATGTTCCATAGCTGTAACGGTGTTGGGGAGTGCGGGGGGCATATGAATGGAAACTAAAATATATGAATGGAAAATTAGAACTGTAAGTCTTAAAATTTGATGCAGAATAATTTATTGCTTTCATTCTGTGTAGTTTTTTTTTGTTAATCTTATGCGTCTCTGACTATGAAACACCTTTGGACTTGAGTATAACTGAGTGCAACTGTAACAATTCTGACAGCGCGACATGCTGTTGCCTGAAATATATTCTGTATCACCTACATTATTAAAAAGCTGCCATTGGCATAAAAACAAAGTGCACCACATAGATATAGTTCAGAACTGAGAGCATCCCCTCGTTGTGTTAGAAAAGCAATGTGCGGGCTGAGAATATTAAAAAATAAACAATGACAGCGGTGAAAATCGATAATGCTTGAAAATATATTGATCTAGAAATGATAAGACATTTAATCACGGTCTGATCAGCATCTCCCGACAAAGATTTCTGTGGAGTATTTGTGCTCCAGCATATGGGCTTCTCCAGAAAATGACACATCTTTTCCTACACATCCTTGTGCAGATCTCAGCTTAGAAGTAAGAAAAACTCAGGGTTAGCCCAAATAACTCTGCTTGGTAGCAAGGCAAGGCAAGGCAAATTTATTTATATAGCACAATTCAGTACAAGACAATACAAAGTGCTTTACATGATTAAGATATACCAAAAAATAAAATGTAGATAGAAAATAGAATAAAAGCAAGTAGGGATAGAATGTAGTAACAAAAAAGAACATTAAAAACAGTAAAACTGTTTAACTAGAACAGTCAAAGGCAATTTTAAACAGATGTGTTTTTAATCTTGATTTAAAAGAACTCAGGCTTTCCACACTTTTACAGTTTTCTGGAAGTTTGTTCCAGATAAGCGGAGCATAGGAACTAAATGCTGCTTCTCCATGTTTAGTTCTGGTTCTAGGTATGTGGAGTAGGCTGGAGCCAGAAGACCTTAGTGGTCTGGAGGGTTGATACACTGATAACAAGTCTGTGATGTATTTAGGTGCTAAGCCATTTAAGGATTTATAGACTAACAGAAGTATTTTAAAGTCTATTCTCTGAGATACAGGGAGCCAGTGTAAGGACTTTAGAACTGGGGTTATGTGCTCTACTTTCTTAGTCTTAGTGAGGACGCGGGCAGCAGCGTTCTGGATCAGCTGCAGCTGTCTGACCCACTTTTTAGGAAGTCCTGTGAAAACACCGTTGCAGTAATCAATTTTACTAAATATAAACGCATGGATTAGTTTTTCCAGATCCTGCTGAGACATCAGTCCTTTAATCCTAGAAATGTTCTTCAGGTGATAGAAAGCTGACCTTGTAATTGTCTTTAGATGCTTTTGAAGGTTCAGGTCTGAGTCCATCACTACACCCAGATTTCGGGCCTGATTGGTGGTTTTTAGCTGAAGCGACTGAAGCTGTGTGCTAACTTTTGATTTCTCCTCTATTTGTCCAAAGATTATTACTTCAGTTTTGTTTTTATTCAATTGGAGAAAATTTTGGCACATCCATGCATTGATTTCTTCTAGGCATTTACTTAGTTCCTGAATTGGTTCATAGTCACCTGGTGACATGGTGATGTAGAGCTGTGTGTCGTCTGCATAGTTTTGGTAGCTGATGTTGTTGTTTTTTATTATCTGAGCTAGAGGGAGCATGTAGATATTGAATAGGAGGGGACCCAGGATGGACCCTTGGGGAACCCCACATGTGATTTTTGTCATCTCTGATGTAAAGTTACCTACTGATACAAAAAAGTCCCTGTCCTTTAAGTAGGATTTAAACCAGTTGAGAGCTGTACCAGAAAGGCCGACCCAGTTCTCCAGGCGTTCTAACAGGATGGAGTGATCAACAGTATCAAATGCTGCACTGAGGTCCAATAGAACCAGCACGGTGGTTCTTCCACAGTCTGTATTTATATGGATGTCATTAAACACCTTGATAAGGGCGGTCTCTGTACTGTGGTGAGCACGGAAACCTGACTGGAAACCATCAAAGCGGCTGGTCGTAGTTAAGAAGGTGTTTAATTGTTGAAATACAACTTTTTCAATGATCTTACTGATAAAGGGGAGGTTTGAGATGGGCCTGTAGTTCTGGAGTAGAAGTTTGTCTAAATTATTCTTTTTCAGCAGTGGTTTGATAATTGCTGTTTTTAGGGACTGGGGGAAAACACCTGACAGAAGGGACGCGTTTATTATCTGAGTCAAATCAGACGCTATGACAGGTAAAACTTTTTTAAAGAAAGCTGGGTTAATTCACAAATAATTCCTTGTCATAATTTATAAACTTTCTGTACCAAATTCTAAACCATACATAGATCTTTAGCCACAGATTGTTTGAGGCTTTTATCATGAAGAATTGAATCCCAAAGTAAGTTTAGCATGTACTATAACAAGAACTGGGAGGTAACTAGGAAAAGGGTAGCAGACCTAGTCTTAAAGTTGTTTCGTTATTAGACACAGTTTGTCTCTAAAGATATGCTTTGAATGCAGGCTTCTGTCTCCGTCAAGAGTTAGCAGATCAGATTTTTTACTAATGTTTGAGATAATATAACATATTGTCCCAATTTGTATGTTGTATGTGAAATAAGTTAAATATAAAAAGGACATCTGGTGTGTAGATATTTATGTAGATAATACAAACACAAGAAAGTTTGATTTTACTGAAGAACCTTTATTGCATTTTCTTGAAGCTTTTCTTATTTTTACTCAATTTGATCCACATCCACATCCACACTTTTAGTGGAAGTGACCACCTTGCCGTTCACGATTGTCTCCTCCACAACAATTGTCTTTGTGATCACTGCGGAAAAACAAGAAGAATTTATAAACGACTTTTACATTCCTAAACATTAAAATACTTAAATAATTATGTTAGAAGGAAATCTATCTCACCTTGTTTTGAGCTGTGACTGGAAGAGGAAAAATGACGTTATTACTTTATGCCAATGTAATTTTATAATGCTTGTTATATCTTAGTTTATATGTATCTTCACCTGTCGTCCTCCCCTTCAAGCAGCCTCCTGTACTCTGCAATCTCTGCCTCCAGACGGGTCTTGAGATCCAGAAGCGAGTCGTACTTCAGTTTATTTTCTTTAATAGTGGCGTTGAGATTTGACATGTGAGCTTCCAGGCCTGTGACTGTGTCCTGGAGACCTGCCAGCTGGGCAGCATACTGTCCCTGAGTCTCGTGCAGAGTTGCTTCCAGAGAGGATATCTGTTAAGAGAAAAAGGTAATAAACTGCATTAAAAAAACAAAAACTCTGGAAAACATTAATTAAAATGTGTGTTGGTGTGATCATATCATCAAGGCATGTAATCTGCATGTAATATTAAATACAAACATAATATTATGAGATAAAAATATGGATGGTGAAACATACCATACTGCAACACGACTGATATTCAATCTGAAGTTTCTGCAGGTTGTCTTTCAGTTCTTTAATCTCAAGGCGGGATGCCTCGAGACCGGCTGAATTTACTTCTACATCCTTCTCAACCACTGTACTCTGGAAAGAAACACAACATCAAATGTAATTGCATTCCAGTGAAACTCTGTCAGATTGTAAGAACTGTAACTGTGGGCCTCACCTGTTTCAGGAACCACAGCTCAAGTTCCTTACGATTCTTGGCAATATCGCCCTCGTAGTGATCCCTGATCTCCGTCATGACCGTTTGCAGGTCTGTGGGCGGAGGAGCATCCACCTCCACTTTAACCTGGCCACCCACCTGAGTCCTCACCAGACTCAATTCCTGCAGAGGGATGATGGTAACATTTCAATTTAATAAGCTCAAAACCTGAAAATTTCTTCCTTCTCTCTGTTATGATTAAAGAAAGTGTTGTTGTATTGTATTGGATGTTAAATGTTTTTTTTTTTAAACTGTGGGGGCATTGATGAATGTTGGACAAGTAGCAGAAATGCATTAATGGAGGAAGAGAACAATGGAAATGTGAAGAGAGAATGTGGCAGTACTGGAAAAACCTAAATGCAACAGTGCTTTTCATTTAAAGGCAACCTGAAATAATATTTTTTTTTGTTTAAATCTGGGGTAAGGAAGAGGACAAGTTTGTTTTCTGCTTAGTGCACAACATAAATATGTGTCACATTGTAAGCCTACTCACAAAGTAAATAGCTTGTGGATGAATGATTTTGAACCAGCGTTACTTAATCAAAGCAGGAGAGATGCATTTCTACTTCTGATTACACATGGTGTGGAAAAACCTGTCGGCTTATCTGCCACCCCAACATTGTTGAACCTGTTGCATTTTCATGGGCCCTTTGCTTTCTTTACAGGCTTTACCTCCTCGTGGCTCTTCTTCATCATCACGAGCTCGTCCTTCAGGGACTCATATTGACTCTCCAGATCCATTCTGCACAGGCTGAGTTCATCCAACACCTTCCTCAGTCCAGCGCAGTCGACCTCTATAGCCTGCCTCATGCTAAGCTCGTTCTCATACCTAAGGAGGTTTTATAAGGGAGGGCAGAACAGGTCAGAGAGGTTTCAGGGCCTCATTACGAGCAGAGGTTTGCAGTTAGGCACGAGTTCACACTCTGATGCATGTGTGAAATGGCACTTCTGTGGCAGGGGTGAAAACACTCACTTCGTTTTAAAATCCTCCGCAGCCAGTTTGGAATTGTCCATTTCCAGGTAGATCTTTGCATTATGTGTGGAAGCAGCTCGGATCTGAGGATGAAAAGAAAACACCGGGGTAAAATACACTTAAGATGGCTTAGAAATGTTGCTGTTTAAGAAAGGAGAGCATGTTTTGCTATTTTTTCCCCCTTTCCTCCACTAGTTTGATTAAATGTTTAAAAGGATGTACATAGAGTTTGACTCAATTCATATAAGATACCCACGTAACTGTAAAAAAAAAAAAAACAATCATCTTGATTGATGGTTTGATGGTAATTAATTAGTTCTTTGTGTGATACCAAACAACGTTAATGATTCTCAAAATGTGCTGCCTTCACAGACACAACATGTGATCAGATTCCTCATCAATGACGGGCAGAGTTGTTAAACTAGACCATGACAAGGGTTGCATACCCATGTAGCACTGAGATGCAGCCTTCTGGGTGTTTTCCTACCTTATCCTGCAGGTCAGCGATGGTGGCAAAGTAGGCAGTGTAATCATGGGTGATCACAGTTTTGTTCGTGTACCACTCTTTGATCTGCTTTTCCAGGCGGTCGTTCTCTTTCTCCAGCTCGTGCACCTTCTCAAGGTAGGAGGCCAGACGGTCATTCAGGTTCTGAAGCGCAAACTTCTCGTTGGCATCAACCTTGAGGTCATGGTAATCAGAGATGTTGTAGCCTCCTGCATTGGATGAGTAGCCAATCTGGGGTGTGGAGATGCGGGTGCCATGACCTCCCGCACCACCGTAGACACTCATGGTGTTCTGGCCGACGGACCTCTGGCTGTAGGATCTGGAGGAGAAAGACATCTTGGAGAGTCTGGATGTGAACCAACAAGGATAACTGGAGATGATCTGCAGTACAAGGCATCACCGGGCCTCCCTGGTTATATAGCTTCCACAAGCAGCAAAAAGGGAGGGCCTGGAATTTCAGATGAAAGGGTGGAATGCAGTTGGCAGATTACCCCACACTCTTCTATGCAATCACTTCATCATGGGTGTGGTGACCAGGTGATGGGGGTTCGTACGTCCATTATCAAGTCAAACTTGTGATTCCGCTTTTTCTTCCTCTTTAAAGGTACTGGGTAAACCACTCCTTAAATGGCCTTTTGGTCAGTACAGTAAAAGCACAAAGATGCTTTTCATTAATCCACCATTCAAGTAACTGCTAAATGTTACATTTAGGAATATTTAAACTTTTCAACTGCATATAGTCGTGGCAGAAATGGCACATATTACTGACAGTTTCACTTCTGTGAAAACTGGATCCTGAGGTTAGGGAAATGGCACCTGTGGTTATTTTTGGCACATAGGCTTCTAGAAAACATCTTTATAGGGAACTTTTTAGGATTCCACAAAAATAACCTGGTGATAGTCGAATGAAAGTGATTCTTTCAAGTAGCTCAATGACAGTAATAATATTCTCACAGCCACAGCTGACTTTTGTTTCCAAAAGTAAACGAGCAAATTCAAAACAATTGAACATCAGTTTTCTTTCATACTGCCACATACTTGTGCGGACTTGAGTCTGTGGACATTTGTGTGGAGTCAGTGTGGACAGGTACTCATAAAGGCCAATTTTTTATAATCATGCACACAGACGTACTATAAACGGCTCAGTGGGAAGAAGTCTTCTCATTGAACTTTACCTATATCTTTATATATTCTGTATGGATCATATATTTCAGTTTTCTCTATTTCTTATTGCATTTTTTGAACAATAATGTCACAGTTTATGCTGTGGAGCTGCTAAACAAGGTCATGGACTTCTGGCTCACCAATTTCATAAATCCTCTATTTTTATTTCTCACAGTTATTTTGTAGTCCAAGCTCAAGGATGCTAAAGTTACAAGTGGATAAGTAAAAATGTTTGGTTGCTGGGTGTTTAAAACCACACAATTCATTTACCCTTCCCCCAGCATGCTACAAAAATAGCCAAAAGGTGTAGAGTAGAAGTAATAGTAGAAGTATATATATATATATATATATATATATATATATATATATCTATCTATATATATATATATATATATATATATATATATATATATATATATATATATATATATATATATTTATATATATATAATTATAAGCTACTTCTACTATGTTGAGATATTATCAATAGTTTTGTTTTTCTTTTTGTAACAGTTTTTCCTCTTTAAGTAAGAATGTCCCTGCCGTTCACAAAGCGAATCTCTGCGGCAAGAAGACTATTACGTACACTTTGTAAGTTACATTAGGTTCACAATTTCTTTATTTTATATTTCAACAATTCATTATTGCACACTTTACAAAAACTACTACTATCATGTAGTAGATTATACAATATCCTATTAACTAGGTTAATTGTGCATTAACTAAGTTGTGTGCATTTGGCAGGCAGCTGTATACCTTTTCACATTTTTTTAATTAAAAGGGATGCATTTGGTTAAGGCTTCATGAAGCCCCATTTAACATCACTTTTTATGCAGCGATATTTCACAAAGAAGCATTAATAAAAAATAAAGCATGTCGTCACTGTATGTTTACCTAACAGCTTATTTGATCAACCTTTACAAACCCCCCAGCATAAAATAAAATATACCTCTGGTATGAGAGTTGGGCTACATAGGGCACTGAGGTCATGGCCCATGAAGCTGTGGGAGGCATCCTTTATTTTCACTTTTGAAAGGTGACAACCCTGTTTCAGGCACTGTCAACGTGTTTAAACAGTGCTAACTGAAAGATAAGCAAATGCCATCAACTATTTGTTGTGTCCCATAAATGTTAGCTAACTGACATTAATATTTAATTAATTTGGACCCCATGCTCCCCAACATGAATACAAATCTGTAAATTTTTTTTTCAAATATCTAAATAATAAAGGCTTATTACAATGAACTAGAAAGGCTCCTTTTTTTTTCTAAACTGCAGCGTGAACATTTTCATCTGCCGCAGTTGCAGTGTGTACACAGTGCTAATTAGCAGAAGCAAAAATGCAAAATGCAACACCAAAGTTATAACGGGTGTTTTTCAAGTCAAGGCATGTCCATACTCTGGAAGAACTGGGGAAATGCGCCCTCTCTCCGATGGGCTGCAAAAACAAGTTTACATCATTCTGTTGTTGCAGCAGGTCCTTGACCTGTCATCTAGGCAGAAAGCTAGAAAAGAAAAGAATAGGTTTAGGCAACAGGTAATGACAATATGGTTAAGACCAGGCACACAAACTGATAATGTTGGAATGACTGCTATGTAAGGAAGTTGCTGTGTTATGTCATTGGAAGGTTGTGTAACCCTGTGTAATAAGCACCGAGTTTCGGTTTAATGGTTTTTGTCCCTCTGAATGACCTATAGGGTCAGTGTTTCTTGGCTGTCTGCTTTTTTTAAAAATATCAGAATGCATAGCTTTCAGCTCCCCCCCATCCCCAGAGTAATGATAGAAAGCTTTAACGTACTCTAATGGACATTCTTAAGACCCCAGAGCCACACGTGAAGTCCTGGTGGCATGAACACATGGATGTCCTGACACATGCCAACTGCTCTCGCCGTAACTCAACAGGGTACAGCCCCTACTACCGCATGTTCGGCAGGCATCCCAGACTCCCAATGGCCTGGCTGTTGGCTCTCCAACCACTAACATGTCCTGTGGTTACAGTGAACATGTAAAGGCTCTCCATGAGGCTAAAGAACAGCAGCAGTTCTGTGATAAGAAAGCTAAGAGTGGAGATTTCAGTCTGGGGTATAGAGTCTTAATCAAAGTCTGTCATAGGAAGGGTAAGCTCCATATGTGGTTCTAAAGAAAAGACTTGAAGTGCCTGTACATGTAGTGTGCCGGGAGGATGGAGAGGCAGAAAGGGTGGTGCTCCTTACCCAGTTCTTGTCCCTCTCTGTGGACCGTGGCAGTTAAATGCTAATTAACAACAGCCAACCAGACGGAAAGACAATGGAGGCCAGAATAAAGTTGAAATCTCAGAATGGAGCAGAAGGTGGATATCTGGTTATGATGGAGGCAGGAGAAGCAGACAAGGAATATACAGCTGGGGAGCATGTTGGCATGGAGGGTGTAGGAAAGGGGGTGGTGGTGGTGGTAGGTGAGGAGGCACCACTGGCTAATGATGGTAACGCTTTCCTACAGAGAGCTGAGGCCCTAAGAGGAAGCCCCAAAAGGAACACATTCCCCCAATAAAGCTCTCACTTAATTCTCACATCATGACTGAAAAAAGGGATGAACAGAAGATAGAAAGAGGAAGAAAACTGTATCAGAGTGCCAAAGTGAAAAAGGCTACTGTCATAATTTGGGTTTTTGTTCATTTTGCTTTTGGACTTTTCTGGACTTTTCTTCAGCTTGTCACCTCCCAGCCACTATCCTGTCCGCTCTGCCCCAGTCAATTAGCCCACATCACTCCACCTGCTGACAGCGATTACATTCAACTCTCGTCACCTTTTCGCATGCCTTTACATACCTGCCTCACTGACTCACTCTGTGCCAGATCGTCTTATCACCTCAGTTCATCTCACTTGTCTTCACTCGTGCCCTGTCGCTGTGTTTTTTTTTCCGTCTGTCTCCGTGCTTCAACAGCTTGGACTCAAAACCAGTGATGTCTGCATTTCCTGGTTTGTTTTTGCCTTTTTACGTAACTCTGTGTCTGGCTGAATTTCGGGTTTGCCAGCACCAACCGTTACAGCTACAACCTTTAAATGTGTCCCTTGCTCTACACACCTAAATCAAATGGCTAAATTTCAATTCAATTTAATTTTATTTTATTTATATAGCACCAATTCACAATACGTAATTTGAAGGCACTTTACAAAGTCAAATTCAATCAAATCTAACAGATTAGTCAAAAAGTTTCCTAAGCAGCATTCACTCCTCCTGAAAGAGCGTAGAGATACGGTGGACAATTGTCTGCATTGTCGAGGGATTTGCAGCAATCCATCATACTGATCCATCATACTGATGGATACTGATGGCATGCATGTAGTGACGGTGGAGAGGAAAACTCCCCTTTAACAGGGAGGAAGACCTCCAGCAGAACCAGAACCAGGCTCAGTGTGAACGGTCATCTGCCTCGACCGACTGGGGGTTCGAGAAGAAAAAGCAGAGACACAGAAAAGCACAGCAGCACACATTGATCCAGGAATCCTTTCTACATTAGATGGTAATAGAAAACCAGACCAGGTGTACGTACTATGGAGAGAAAAATGACAGAGAACAAAAAGTTAAAAGTTGAAATAACAACAAACAATGCAAAATTGGAGAACAGTAGGAAAACTCAGCTGAGTGAGAGAAATAGACCATGATGTCCTCCAGCAGCCTAAGCCTGTAGCAGCATAACTTTAGAGATAGCTCAGGGTAACCTAAGCCAGTCTACAATAAGCTTTATCAAAAAAGAGAGTTTAAGTTTAGTATTAAAACTACCTCACTAGCATGTAGTCAAGCTCGGTGGAGCTCTGCTAATGAGATTAAATTGGATTCCGGTGTGTTGAAGAGAGACGCATCTAAAAGTTGCAGGACTACACCAGCCAGGTTCGTGTGGCAAGATTTTAAAATTGTCGCAGATTTTCAAAACTTGCATGACCTCACACATATCCATAAAAATCATAGATATAAACAGGTTTGCTTAATGATCCACATGCTGTGAGTCAGAGCGTGTCAGGCATCTTTCGCACTGCGGTCGCGTCTTAACTGTCTTTGTGGTCAAATTTGTTGTGCGTAGCGTGGATTCAGGCAATGTAAAAACATTAATAAAGTATTTAATTTGTTCAAGTTCATTTGTAGATCCAAACATATTTAGAGTGTTTTTAATCACTTTTTGTATCGCCAAGGGCCTCTCTTTCCTACAGCCTGGATAACAAGGACATGAACAAAAATACAAGTTAGGTGACAATGTTAACTAGTCAAGTTTAGTGACTTTTAGCACAACCAGTTGCGACTTTCCATGCTGAGTAGGTAGCAACGTCGCTATGCCTCCTTTCCATTCGTCAGTGACCAACCACCTGCAGGAAAGCTACACACAACTAATTAACCAAACAATGAAAAACAAAAACAGGCAGGTTGGAGAGCAAGTGTTACAGATATGGAAGAATTTAGATGTATTTTGAACATAATTGTATGAGGCTAGGTCTCTGGTGCTCACAGGAACAAAATGTAACTCATGTGAAGCTACAAATGAAAATGTTACTGTTTTTGTTGTTGGAAAAAAACTGTAAAATTTCTCCAAAGAAGCAAAGTACCTATAGGTTTCTGTCAATAAATAATGTTTGGACTCAAAAATCAAGATTTTCTCAACAGTGTGGTACTTTATAATTTAACCAAAATGTTTTTAAAAAATTGGAATAAATGTGCTATTTAGTAGTTTAGGGAATTGCTTTTTGATTGCAAAGCAAAGCCCTGCAACCAACCGGGCTGTCAAGCACAGGCACGGCTAAGAAACAAGCTGATTTTAACAAAATCAAGCAAGCGTTCTACAAGAAAGAAATTAAGTGTTCAGGCTTCTATTCCCTGTTTGTCTGCAGGTTTCTTAAAAAGATGAGTCGTTCATATTCCAGTCACCGCAGGATGCACAAACATTTTACAATGAGCGGGTCGTAAATTAAGAGTGAAACTCCCCCATCTGCTCTGTGCTCAGCCACATGGTCACAAACTCAGTCACTGCTCTTCAGTAGCCAGATTTGTTTTGTTAGACTGTGGTTATTGTAATTTTATATAATAATTAATTGATAGATGTCTTGAACAAGAGAAAGGTATGTAAGCAAAAAGTGTTATCCTGTTGGGATTAAAGATGTCAGGATTGATTTTATATAAAGGGAAGTGGGGTTCGGTGAGATGGGTGGGGACATGGGGGATTGCTCTTGGGTCCATTCTTTTATTTTGTTATGCTGTTGTTTTGTTTTATTAAATGTTTGTCCCCTGGCTCAAGACTCTCATCAGAAGTGAGAGAACCATGTCTCTTCTGGCCTTACTTCATTCATGGAATCTGAAGGGTGTCAATCATCCCGTTAAATGTAATAAAGTAATGAGCCACTTAAAACAACTCCAAGGCAAAAGATTTTCTACAAGAAACCAATCTCCGTTTATAACAGGTCAACAGGATCAACAACATTCCTGCATAGGGGAGATGTATCACTCTAATTTTCTAATAAAAGTGAGAGGTACAGCCATCCCTATTTATAAAGCACTTTTCAATGACAAAAGGATTCAAAGTGCTGTACATTGACAAAAAAAACCAACAACATTATCGAGACAGGGAAAAAACGTACAGAGGTTAGCACATTGCATGGGAATAGTAGCACTAGGTCAGATACAGCATAAGACAAGTTGGACCACAAACTTCAACATTAACATTTAAAGGAAACTCTAAACAAATAGGTTTTTTAACCTTAATTTGATGGAACTCAGGATTTCAGCACTTTTACAGTTCTCTGGGAGTTTGTTCCAGATAAGTGAAGCATAAAAACTAAATGCTCCTTCTCCATGTTTGGTTCTGGTTATATATTATAAGTGGGACAATTTCTGTTAGAGAAGTAAAGGAAGCTATGATATCTCTTCAGCATGGTAAAACCCCAGGCCCCGATGGGTTCACTGTTGAATTTTATAAGCTCTTTTGCACCTTTGTTGTGCTAGCCCCTCAGATAATCTACAAGTCCTTTACAAGAGGTTCCCTGGCCCCCACTCTGTTGGAAGCCTCAATCTCACTTCTGCTAAAGATGACAAAGACCACCTCCTTTGTAGCAATCACACTTCTAAATGTGATGTTAAATGTTAAAATATTGGTTCAGGTTCTATCAAGCATAATATCTATCGTTCACACTAGGTTTATGCATGGGAGATTTTTTTTTCTCATACCACAAGAAGACACCTAAATATCATTAATTCAAATAGTTTGTAATCATTCTCCTGAACTGATAGTCTCATTAGACACAGTTAAGGCTTTTGACAGAGTGGAATGGCACTACCATTTCTTCATTTTGGGGAAATTTGGTTTCAGTCCACAATTCATATGTTGGATAGAATTACTTTATCCACCCAGTGGCCTCTGGGTGGGTATAAATGGAATCCAATCTACCATTTGTCTTCTCTATCGAGGAACAAGGGAAGCCTGCCGCCATAATGTCTGAAAAGACAACCTGAATGGGTAGATTTGGAACTTGCATCTTCTAAATTTTCTTTTCATTCCTTGGTTCTTCCAAAAAAAGTAAAAAACAAAGCAACTGGACTTGTTTTCCGTAATTGAAGACATTTCGCTTCCTCTCCAGGAAGCTTTCTCAATTCAAAATGTCTGGAGTAATGTGCAGTACCAAGCTTTATACTACTGCCCAAAACAAAGGCCTTTGGAATGACCATGACCTGGATGACTGAGAACCTTCACCAGCATTCCTTGGTTCGCTCTCACCTCTCTATAAATCTTTCTAACCTTACATCAAACCCAATAGTACTTAAAGGAGGAGTAGACAGAATTCCTTTTAGATAGAAAGAGATAGAGTGTAGCGTAGCAGCAAAATGGGGAGAGAACACACCCAGCAGATCGAAATCTTCTCTTGCTGACAGCATTACAAAGTTATTATTTCCTTCTTCACTAGACATGTTCCTCCAAAAGGTGATGCTGTTTTGCTGTGTATTTATCCTTGCAAATATGTGCATAGGAGGCGACAGGAGAGAAGGGGAGGGGAAAATGGGGAGGGGCAAGTTGCAGCTGAGGTGGACATAGAGAGAGAAGTGGCTTGTCATACATCTTGTTTTGGCCCATGGGCAGTGCTCAAGCCCCACCTAGTGGTGAAATGTTGCTTATTGCACCTTTAACTCTGTTAAAATTTGGATTCAAATATGATGTTAAGCTCTACAGGGCTTCAAATCTTTTCACTGTTACAAACAACCACCTTTTTTCACCCTCTGGTTCTGGTTCTGTTATGTCTTTTTCCAAGTTTTCAAGTAGATTTGATTTACCTAAAACTCATTTATTTAGTTTTTTTTCAGCTAAGGCACTTCATTCAGAAACCTACATTCCAGAATTGCCTGCCACTCATCCTCAACCTGTTCAAGGCACGGCCTCTTACAACTCAAAGTCGTGCACAGAGTTCATTATACTAATCTGAAGCTGTCTAAGTTTTACACTTCTGTTTCCAGTTCATATAACATATGTGGACAATCTCCAGCAGAACATTCTCATATGTTTTGGTTCTGTCATATGCTTGTTACTCGTAGTGCAGCATACAACACACTTATCACTCCTGAACCCTCGTTGGCCATATCCTTTCTACAGCCTACTAACTCTGGGATCAAGCAGACTGTTTTTGCCTTTACCACCCTGTTGACTAGACATCTCATATTGTTAAACTGGAAAAACACTCATCCTCCATCCCATGGTGGGTGGATGAAGGAGCTGTTACTGTCTATCAGGCTGGAGAATCTTAGATTCTCTATGAATGACTCCCTGGACTTGTATGAAAAGACCTGGGGACCTCTCCTAAATCCTCAATTTGTTAAATTAATTGAGCCATTCCACTCCCTCACATTTTTTGAATCGTGTATGCATTTATTGATCTTTTATTATTTTTTACATAAAAGTTTATATTTTTTCCATTGTTATCCTATACCCTAATTTCTTGTTACTTCACATTGTCTGCATATAAATGAATGTTCAATGGCAATCTTGATTGTCTGGGTGGGATTATGGGAGGGATAAAAGAAGGGAGAGGGGTTAAACGGGAGAAAAAAGAAAACAATGAAAGTTTTGTGTCTTAAGCTGTGCTTTAGGGTCGTCGGACAACTTAAAGAACTTTGCAAGCCATTTACCATTTATTGTATTGTTATATTATCACCTGTGAATTCACTTTCAATAAAAACTTAAAATATCCATCTATTCACAAACACAGTCAAGTTTTTGGACTGTGGGAGGAAGCCAGAGTACCCAAAGAGAACCCACGCATGCACAGGGAGAACATGCAAACTTCATGCAGAAAGATCCAGGGCAAGGGTAGGACTCGAACCTAGGACCTTCTTGCTGCATGCCACCATTATTTATTTTATTATTATGGTGCTATGTACTCATTGTGGCTCACAGCCAACAATGTGTGTAAAAAAGTTTGTGTTTTATGCACAGCATAGTTAGAATGCTTAACTGCCTTTCACTGTAACCATGTCACAATCTCTTTGTTCATCCGTCAAACTGATAAGCAGGGTGAGACCAGATGAGGCAATGATTGTACACCTGAAGAATGTTGGTGTGTCAGTTTCTTCTTTCTTCTTGCACAACTGTTAATCAAATTTAATTAAAAGCATATGACACAAACAAAAAAATAAAATGTTTTTTGATTAACAGTAGCCATCTGAGGTACTTTATCAATTAGGATTATTCTTAAATTTTTGGCTGTCAGACGATAAAAAATGTTGATCGCGATTAATCGCATAATCTCAATAGTAAACTCAAGATCACATATTTTATCTTTTTATTTCTGCAAGTGAAAAAGCCCATTTGAGCATTTTAATATGCAATTTTGCAATAAATGACATGCTTGTACAAAAAATATTTTTATTTTTTATTTTCAAGCACTTTTCAGAATTGGAATGAAAACATCACTAATCATAACACCCTGTTGTTTACACAATGTGTAAACAAATGAGTAAATAAATAAATATTTCATGCCGAAATATTTTTCCCCCCTCTTAAACAAAGATAGACCCGGTATTAAGCATTTACACATAAAGTAATACTAATTTTACATTTTAATAAAGTCACAAGTTTTATTTAATTTTTTCACTCTCTCACACACACATCTAATCCTGAGCTTTCACACCAACAACAATAATTTATTTGTATATTTTTGCATGCTGTTTATATTCACATTCATACAGTTTAAAGCCTGGAAAAGGGTTTAAAATTTCCATGTCATTCCAGAGTCTTACACTTTGCTTGCAACAGGGGCAGGAGCTTAATACCCTTGAAAGAGACTGTTTAGCACAGCATCATGTGCTGACACTGTAACTCCAGGGTACTTCAGTTGGCAACGTGAGTTTGTCAAATACAAAGACAACAAATTAATAAGCATTAAAGTACGGTTTATGGGTTGGATATCTGCAATCTTATCAGCGTGTAAAAACTCATCTTCAGAACCAATCTCTGCTCAAAGTGGTGATCTGTAACGTGTAATCTACTTTCAGCAGGTATCATTGGTTAATCCAACCGTAAACTGCAGAAATATTGGCAGAGTTGCTCTCTCTGCTTTTACTCCCTCAGCTCCTATGTCAGGATGCACTTTCAGCTGGTTATACTCACTGTGTCTGTAGTGTGGCAGCGCCACTTATTTCAAAGCCCAAATAAGTGACTTTACTTTCAGAAACAAGCCCAAAAAACTATAACCCGCAACTCATGAAATTTACAAGCAAATTTAGAAAAAAGAAGCCCAAAGTCGCATTAAAAAAGCGGGCTTGGCAACAGTGAGCGCGGGTCTGTTTTGCTACAGTCTCTAGCATTCTTGGAAATACGGAAAGCGGCGAGGGTAAAAAAAAAAAAAAAAAAAAACACAGTCCAGAGAGAGCTGTGGGGACAAAAACATTAATGTGATTAACGTGGATCAACAAAAATGCTGTGTTATGGTCTAACCAAGTTACCATGTGAAAAAAAAAATAAAAAAATAAATATATATATATATTTTTTTTATTTTTTTTTTTTACATATATACATATGGCCTTTCAGCCATCCAAGTGATCCCAATGGCAGCAGGCTAGACTTGTAGCACAACTTTCTCCCTTTTGTCTGTCATTTTAAACCTCTATTCCCAGCACAGTTATGCTACGGTTGTTTTGCATAGATGAGTGAAAATGTAGCTCTGCCCAGTTCGTTGAAGTACGCCAACACCCTTTAGAGTTACTTCAGATTTTCCACTTGATAAGCAACGTAAAACTCATGTTTGCAGTTCGTGAGTTAAGGGTGTAGCATACCTGTCATATCAGCACTACTGTTTCTCTCTATAGTAACTCTGAGAAGGGAAGACAGCACCAGAATCCAATAGAATGACATAATCTGTCCAATAAAAAAAATCTGCCAAGCAGAATAAGAACATAATGGTAGGTGATGGTAGGCCCACTTTCAATCATAATTACTTAGATTTAGATTCGGATTTAGATTTAGATGAATAAAAAAGCCTTTCAGCTTGGCGTTAAAATCTTCAAATGGATGGAGATCAAAGCTTTGGAGGCTTCTAAAATGTTGAAATTGTTGTTCTTAAGCCACTTCGCAAAAAGTTTTGAGGTATGATTACATTCATTGTCCATTGTTTTCCAAGTCTTGTAAGGTTTCACCAAAATTGTCCTTAAGTTGCAATGGTCATTATCAATTTTAGTTTCAAAAGGCCACCAAACATGTCTCAAAAACGTAGTCTTTGTCTGCGAACTCTATTGCACTGAGTACTATTTGCATTATCATATGGTCATTTCATTGTTGCAATACATCCTGCTGCAACAAATACTTGCACTATTCATACTGTCTTTGTTAGAATTATTTTTACTAGTTTCTACATTTTTTATTTTATTTACTATGTTCATTGCATTTATCATGTATTTACTCATTACTACTAAGTTTTAAGGTTTGAGTTATTCAGATATTAAAGTGCTTTTCATGTGATTCTCCCTCTTTCTCTCTCATTACTGTGTTTGTTTTTATTGGTTTTATCATATATTTACTGGAACATATAGACCAGTGGTTACCATTTTATTTTACTGTGTATGTGTATTGATATTCTCTCTCTCTCTCTTCTTGTTACAGAAGGCCTGCAGAAAGCAGACAAATATGTTATGATGATAATAAGTGTTTTTCAAGTTATGTTTGAACATGTGATGAACCGTATTCAGCCACCTGGAGTGCTCACGCCTAACTGTACTGTGTGAACTGCTTTGTATTATCTCGAAGATCACAGAGTTGTTTTGCTTCTCCCTACTCCTTAGTTTGACAATGTAACCAGGGATTCCTTGTTGAAAATAAAAAGAAAGGAGGCGACAGTGGATGTTTCAGAGCGGGCAGGAGAATTGTAATTGAACGATTCGCCGTGTGCTCTCCTTGCAAGATTTATAACTAACTTCTCTGTTGTCTCTCTTCTTTGTTTTTGTTTAATGAATGCTTTACGTGTTTGAACCTGACAGTCTTACACATATTTTTGCTGTACGTATAAAATGAAATTTTTGGTTTGCCACTACACTCCTGACAAATGACACATTTCTAATGTTTCTCTTTTGTCTTCTGTTTTATACTGCAACAAAATGTTGCTCAACTATACATTGTGAATGTGCAGCTGAATGACAAATAAGTCTGTCTAGGTCTGTGTCCCTCTGTGGATTCGCAATCTGGCTTTATGTGTTGCTTTTGTAGTCATAGGTCCTGAGGGGCCTTTAAACCCATGTTAGAACAGGACTTGAGCATGTAAGGATCCCCAGAAATTTGATTACTTTGTGTTAAGTTCCTGGAGATCCTGAAGTTCTGTTTGGGTTTTCTCACTATAATATTGTTTATTATCTGTAGATTCGTGTTCCTGTCCTGCTCATTATGATTTAGTAGTTCATTCTTTCTGTTTAATCCTTATCCTCCTTCCTGCCTGTCCTCAGTTTAGTCTGTGAGTTTATTTTATATCATTCACCTTGTTTCATTCTGAAGATTAGTTTTTACACGCTGATAACATTGCAGAAACCCAACCCATAAACCATACTTTAGTGCTTATTAATTTGTTGTCTTTTTTGTCTCTAAAATGTAAAATCAGTATTACTTTATATGTAAATGCTTAATACCATGTCTATCTTTGTTTAAGAGGCAAAAAAAATATTTTGGCATGGAATGTTTATGTATTTACACATTGTGTAAACATCAGGGCGTTATGATTAGCAATTTAGCCATTGTTGGCCAGAATTTAACATCTTATGGCACCAGGATGTTTTCATTCCAATTCTGAAAGATTTTGGAACATCAAACAAAGACTCTCAGGTATGAAGAACTGGACTAGCCTCGTGAGACCATCCTGATCTTGAGAGCTTTCAAGGTTTTACACTCGCAGATCAGTCTGGCTACTTTCCCTTAAGGAAAATTTGGAGCCGTTCACCAAACGAACGTCCAATCAGCGTTGGCTTTGAGGCGGGTTGAGGTGTGACGCAACGAGAAGCGCGACAGTTCAGTCTAAAGAACATGGCGGCTTCAGCAGATGAAACTAGCGTTAGCGTGGCTATCGAGCAAGTTTTATCGGAATTACAGAGTATTTCTTTGCTGAAAGAAGAGCTAAACACTGCTCTGGAGGCTTTTCTCAGAGGAAAAGATGTTTTTGCTCTTCTCCCGACTTGTTTCGGCAAGAGCTTGTGGTTGTGTTTTCGTCGTCGCTGTAAGTACGTCATATGCTTCGTTGATCTGATTGGTTTATTTGGCCCGTCTATCACCAACATAGGCCAATCAGCCAACCAGTATTTTCGCCCCTTCCCTAAATTACTTCAACGAAAGGTTTCCAGATGGATATGCGGAGCAAATCCATCTGGCGGAGTCAGGTTAGAACTGGACAGCACCAGACCCAGATATGATCCACACCTACTGGCTGAAGAAGCTGACTTCTCTCCATAAATGCCTAGCAGCACAAATGAACCAACTGCTGATGAATGGGACCAACCCTGAATGGCTGACAGAGGGTAGAACAGTCCTGATAATGAAAGACCCCTAGAAGGGTACGGCTCCTACCAACTATAAGCCAACAACCTGTCTCTAACAACATGGAAGCTCCTGTCAGGCATCATAGTGGCTAAGATAAGTGGGCACATGGATCAATACATGACAGAGGCCCAGAAAGGCATAGGTAAAAACACCAGAGGAGCCAAACACCACCTGCTGGTTGCAGGTGGTGCAAAAGCAGACAAACAAACCTGTGCACTGCCTGGATTGATTACAGGAAAGCCTATGATTCAGTGCCACACACATGAATCCTGGAATACCTGAAACTGTGCAAGGTCAACAGCACTCTGAGAGCCTTCATTGCAAACTCCATGAGGCTTTGGAAAACCCCCCTTGAGGCCAACTTCAAGCCAATTGCTCAAATCTCCATCCAATGTGGAATATACCAAGGAGATGCTCTGTCTCCTGTGCTGTTCTGCATAGGCCTGAACCCCCTCAGTCAAATAATCTACAAGTCTGGCTATGGATACTGTCCCAGAAATGGGGCCACCATCAGCCACCTCCTGTACATGTTGACATCAAGCTGTATGCTAAGAGTGAGTGAGACACTGACTGATCTGCACTACCAGGAGGGACATGGGAATGTCATTCGCGCAGTAACCCCCACTCTGGAGAAGTGGCTCCAACAGATACCTGAAGAAACATCTCAATCCTAGAAGATCTTAGGAACCAATGAGATCCTAAGAAGATTCCTCAAGCTCCCAGGCCTCTGGTAGAGGACCCAAGCTTGAGAAATGGAGAGCCACCCACCCTGCTCAAGAGTATGAGGGGTGGGTGAGAGAGCAGTTTTATGTATATAATGTGTATGTGTGTGTGTGTGTGTGTGTGTGTGTTTGTGTATTTTATACATAAGTTATAATTTCCAATCTCAAGCTTCCCTCTTCAAGATCCCTGAGGGCCTCTCAGTCATCCAAGTGTTTGCCATGACAGCAGGCTAGACCTGTAGCACAACTTTCTCATTTGCATTTTAAACAGCTATTCCCTGCTCAGTTTTGCCAAGGCTTTTGTTTTACATAGATAAGTAAAAATGTAGTTCTGCCCAGAGCGTTAAATACACCAACACCCTTGGGAATTACTGCAGTTTCTTCACTTGATAAGCAACGCAAAACAGAAGCACCTTCAGGTATAAAGAAATTGTACTGAAGGATGAACCCGACTCGTGTTGGTTGACAATTCTGTTTTCAATTTTCTGATATCCCACCTGATAATTCTATTTTATTTTTTATCTTATTTTTTACATTTTTCAATAATGTCACACAAAGAAGCAGTGGATTTGTTATGCAGTCATAAAATATGTCCACATGTGACCCTCATGTTTAAGTCAAATGCATTAAATTAAGCTATCAGAAGCTTTTAAAGAAATAACATCACCAGCTGGGCTTTCTTATATTGTTGGAAGACATAGTAATCTTAATATGTGTAAACACGCAAATATCTGACTTTTTCTAAAAAGATGCTCTATCTCAATATTCCAGTATTTAGAAAACACAGGTTTTAAAAATAGTAAAACGTGTGAAGGACTAGCTGCCTGTCCTGGGTGTGACAGGCCTCTCGATCAATGACTGCTGGATGTGGGGACGAATAAGCGCCTACAGACGATGGCTGGATGGAATTGACTTAAAAAGAAAAGGAGGTTTAGTCCAATATAATTTTTTGCAGTAAGAAACAAAATTGTATGTCTTTTTACACAGTGCATATAGCATTTTCTATGTAGGGTGGGTCTAAAAGTTTGGTCCAGTGTATCTTGTCTTGACTGATAGGTGGCTTATGGAAAACAGAATATTTTATGGCTTTCTTTAAGTTAATTTAGGATTTTTTTTCTTGCCACTCTTCAACAAAAAAACTGATTTGTGAGGCAGAAAACAAATAGTTTGCCCACCTGAGCTGGGGATTTCTGCAGCTCCTCCAGACTTATCATGATTTTCTTTTTCTTTTCTTTTTTGGCAATTGTGCCGGACTCTTTCCGTTTTGAAATTATAAATTGAACAGAGCTGTGTGAGATGTCCAAAACTTGGGAGATGGGAGAACTTGGAAGCTAACGTTATCTGACCTTCTCCACAACTTTCTCCCTGACCTGTCAGCTGTGTTCCTGGGTCATGAAGCTGTTTGTTATCTAATGTCCTCCAAAAACCCTCTGATGTCAAACAATAGTGTACTGTACTTGCTAACTAGGCAACGTTTCAAGGAATTTGGTTGAACTGGATTTTATTTATGGAAATCAGTTTAAAAGTGACATAATACAAATGCATGAAACATTTCCCCTACACTTCTCCATGTCTGGTGCTATCCTCAACATATGTAAAGAGTTTAAATACTTTGGGCATTACATAAAAGATGACCTGTCTGACGATTGTGACATTTATAAGCAGTATCATATGATGTATGCATAAGCTAATATGCTGATCAGAAAATTTGGTATGTGCTCTCCCTCTGCAAAAATAACTCTTTTTAAAGCCTTTTGTACTCCCATGTACACTGCCCATTTGTGGTGACAATACAAAAGAGGCAGCATGCAGAAACTGTATGTTGCATACAACAACGCTATGAGGCTACTACTCAAACTACCCATATGCCCTGCTGTGCTTAGAAACCTTATGTACAGGCGTATGTGTAGGCTATCTGTGTCATTCAACGGCATAACTGCAGTTTTAGTAAACCCTGCACTGAGTACAATCTGATTTACCTCGATATTGTGGAATCACTGGCATCATCATTTATTTGTGACTCAGTGAACAGTATCATGCTGTGTATTTATTTATTTATTTTTTTAACCTGCTATCTTATTTATCTTTTTGTACAAGTTCTTATCTTTCTCATTTTACCCTCCAATAGGCCAACCTTGCATCTTGATTAAAAATTGATTGATTGATTGTATTTGTTTTTTTTCTCTCACATAAAATCCCAGTAAAATAGATTAAAGTTGGTGCTTGTAATGTGATAAAATGTGAAAAAGTTAAAGAGGTACAAACACTTTCCCAAGGTGCTTTATTGGCATGAGGTGTTTCGTGTTCAGTCAGCCCTCAGGCTGGTTGAGGCATCTGACTGACCTCCCTGAGCCGGCTTTACCTGGTTCCTTTTAGGAGGACAGGTAGTTGTTTTTTTCCATCGTTACTCCTTTTTTTTTAACCCAGAATACAAAACTGAATTGAAGTGAATCTAAAACATAGTGCTTTAAACTGACCAAGTGACTTAAATTTGTTGCAATGAAAGTAATTGAATATAGAGTGACCTAAGTTATGTTGAGTCTGTTCTGGCAGTGCATAGATTACATAGATAGAAATCAAGCAGAGTGGTTACTAACTGTTTCTGCAATAGTCTGTACATTTTTATATTGCCTTGATGTGCAAGCACATGCTAAAAACTTCAATCTCACTTTATTCATTTGCATTAAGAGTGTAACATATATTTACAACAAAAAATAACACTAGGTCTACTTAAAAAGCAATTGTTTACTGAATGCAAAAATATAATTTTTTCAAACATCAGAGTTGGATGCACTTTGTAAATTCTGTCAATTATCTATCAGTCATAAAAAGGCCATTAATAAGATGCAAATAAATTGATGGAACGCATGCAAGACAAGGTTCTCACTTGTTCTACAGTTTTCGGCAAAGAAAAAAGGAAGTTAATCACTGTAACTTAAGAATTGTAATATTTAAGGTTTTGACACCATCTGCAAACAGTTATTTTATGCTGGTAAGGGAATCACAATCTGCAGTCACACCCGAGAATGATGGTTCTTTTAGGGCAGTTACGGCATAATATATATATATATATATATATATATATATATATATATATATATATATATATATATATATATATATATATATATATATATATATATATATATAAAGAAACAGGTAGAAAGAGAGAATGACTGCTGTGAGACAAGTTTGTCAAGGTGTTCAGGTTAGATGATTGAAATGCCCCCCAAGGCTTTAGCAGGAGGAGGAAGTGATTGCAAAACTGAGTTTCAGAGCAAACATGTGCTTAAGAAAACAAGTTTTAGAGTTCTGTTGTTGGTTTTTTTTAACACAAATCAACATAATTCTCAAGAGGCAATTAAATAGTATTGATCTAGCACATAATAATTGCTTATTTATTATTCACTGACTTTATTAGTAGGTTGCAATTATTGCATTTAAATTAGTGGGAATCTTTTACAAGGCGTGGCTCTTTGTTGATGTAGCCTGTAATGCAGTCTTCACAATGTATATCACTGTATTTTTTTTTATCACTATCTCCGCATTTCATAAACCTGTAGACTTAAAAAAGTAATTAACTGATTACTGATGGATTGCTTAAATAATATGGCTATAGGGCCACTATGGTAACAGGTGAGTGCAAAATGGGTGTTCAAAATAGTGAAGGGAGGAATTTATCTGGATTAACTTTAACTTAACGCTTAACTTTACAGTCAGCAAAGCTGTTTCTCCAAAAGATTCTCTGAGCTATGCTGTCTGAAAGAATGCTTCCTGCCATCGTTTGTAGCTCTCATTAGATTACGCCTTTTACTTTAAATAGCTGACAGCCCTACATGACTTTTTGTCATTTACTACTAGTTATGTAAACATGTCAAAAAAATAAGGGAAAAGGGCCATTTTACTTACCCATGTCTTTTAAACTGGACCTAATGTTTTTGAACACTGAATTTTGTAAAAAATTAAGGTATCAATGATCACAACTTGTGATTTAAATGATTAATATCTGATCTAGAAAAATTCAGTTCAGATTAAGTAATAAAGACTTGTAGATCAAAGTTTTCTAGATGTGAAACCATCCCTCTTACCTCATTGCCATAGCACCAGCCAGCTTCAGTGCTGTGTTCCATCATTTGTGAGGCTAAACCGATGATAAAGCCCATACATGTCATTTTGATTTTCTCAAATTTTCATAAAAACAGACGAAAAAACAAAATAAAGACTTTCAAGTTTTAAATTCTGAAATGGAAAATTTGTAAGAACCTTGCAAATAGTTTAAACAGGCTTCAACGATGTTGAACCAGCTTGTAAATTGATATAAAACATTATTTACACTACAATTTGTGGCCTCATCCTGTTCAGTTTGACTGATTGCTAGAGTAGTAGAGCCTAACGTCCTTTCTATGGTCTGCAAAAGCACTTTTAAACACTATAGGAACCATAAGTAGACCTCCAGTCTGAGAGCCAAGTGTTCTTTTTGGGAACATATAGAACAATTAGTTCTTTAATATTAGATGGAGTTTGGTGATTTAGAATATATTGTGTACGAAGAGGTTAACTGGTAACTGGGAAGAGGACATTAGATGAACATGACTTGTCCTTTAAGTAACATTTTTTACTGCAGCGTTTGATAAGATGAAGGATTTTGTTGGGAAATTGCAATTACAAGGTATCACAATAGTAATACATCTACTAGTGCCTTTAAATTACCCTGGGATTGGATATTTGGCGAGATTATTTAAATGAAGATAAGCTGTTCTGGGAACCTCCACTGGAACCTTATTGCTTCCTCACACTATGGAAACCAAAACCATCCTGGCAAACTCTCACAAGAGGGTCTTTCTAAGGTCCAAAGAAAATAAAATTCGTTTTGTCAAAGATTAGAATTAGGTTATTAAAATACATTAAGACTTTTATGTCCTTGTCACACCAGGGCCATTTTTTTTATCAGGCAGACAAGGCAATGCAATGACCACACAGTCAATAAAAAGTAGGTAAGAAATTGAATACAACAGAATGTATTCAAAAGTAAAAGTCTTGCTTCCATCCATCCATCCATCCATCCAAAAACTCCATTCCTGGCAACAAATATTCAGAAGACACTTCTAGAATCTTCTGTCCCTTTTGCTCCTCATTTTCCTTTTCTTGCCACAACTCAAATTTTCTGCCAGCCTGCTAACTCCTTGTTGGTTGGTCAAGTGACTACATGTTTTTCATTCATGGATAAGCAGCAGGGTGAAGTAAAAAGGGAAATGCTTACAATTCATATCCAATGAGTGAATGAATCATGAGTGAATGCTGCTTGTCAGGACTTTGATGCGATCAACTGGTTCCCTTATATAGGAAATTATTGACCAATCTGTATAATCTAACCCAATCTGTATAATATGATTAAATTTGACTTTGTAAAGTGCCTTGAGATGACATGTTTCATGAATTGGCGCTATATAAATAAAATTGAATTGAATTAATTAAAAACATGCAAATAAACCCATATAAGACACAAACATATGACTACAGTCTTACATTTGTGTGACTTCTTTAAGACATACTTGTAAAATAATTTTATTAGTCACAATCAATGAGCAGAGATAGTAAAATATGTTCAGAAAAATTAAAACCAATCTTGTGGTATGTTTTAACTCTTGCTTGATTTTAAGTGTAAACATATATCAGGTAAGTAACAATGGAACGAGCACTGAACCCTGTGGTGCACCCTAATTGATTTACATTGAAAATGTTGAATTAACCGGATAAACCTAAAATTTGACACAACTATCTAAATGCCTTTCCAACTGGTGTAAAAGAATATTGTGATTAACAGTTTAAAAGCCAGAACAGATAATAGGCCATTGAATTGTCCTTATACAGCTCTGATAAAATCCACTACGTATTATGATATTATTTAGAACCCAACGGAAAATTCTCAACGATTTAAAAGCAGATTATCACAAAAGAATGTTGATCTACACACAGCAGAGAGTACTTAAACAGTCAGAGCAATAATTTTAAAAGTTTAAAACTACTTAATCTGAAACACAAAACAGAACTTTTCAATCTCAAAAGCTGATACAGTTCATAGTTGCAGCAAAGAACAGCATATTGCTGCCATGAACTCTGTGATCATCAATACATGATATTAACACGCTGACATGTTAAGGAGGCGTAAGAGTTATAAGGCTTTTTCATTCTAATACCAGAAACATAAGCCTGTGGAGTTTGCTAAACTTTAATATATCTGTTCCTGGTACTTTCTTTGCCCCGAGGAGACTGAGAAACTCATTTTCAGCAACAAATTCTGAAAGTGAAAAAACACACACATTATACCTACTGTTAAGTAGGATCTATGTTGCTGTGGGCCTGGGAATGTTCTTTAAAGTGAATGACATCATTAACTCTTTGAAATACCTGGACATTTTAAATAAATGTTTTAAACTTGTTTTAAAATATGCTGGTCTCCTCCATTGGTGGGAATATGAAAATGGTCGTCAGAGTCATTTAGCAGGACAATGATCAAAAATATACGGTCCATTCAAAACACGACAAACAGAATATTAATTAACAATTTAGGTAGGTTCCAACATCATGACTGAAATTAAACTATTGCAAAAGTCACCTGTTTTAAAATGTTTTGCACATCTTGACCAGGGGAAGCAATATTGCAAGAGGTTGCTCTACATTTTTGCAGCCTTTTCAGTGGGAAACAAAACAAAATGTGGAATCACAAGTTTGACTTGAAAGGATAAGAATGACCCCCACCCAACTGTTTCTCTCCACACCCATGGTGATGACAAGTTTGCAGAGGAGAGTGTTGGGCAGCATTCCTCCTTTCATCCAAAAAGCCAGACCCTCCCACTTTGCTGCTTGTGGAAGCTATATAACCAGGGAAACCAGGTGATGCCTTGTACTGCAGATCATCTCCAGTTATCCTTGCTGGTTCAGATCCAGACTCTCCAAGATGTCTTTCACCTCCAGATCCTACACTTCGAACTCCGTCGGCCAGAAGACCATGAGTGTCTACGGTGGTGCAGGAGGTCATGGCACCCGCATCTCCACAGCCCAGATTGGCTACTCATCCAATGCAGGAGGCTACAACATCTCTGATTACCATGACCTCAAGGTTGATGCCAACGAGAAGTTTGCGCTTCAGAATCTGAATGACCGTCTGGCCTCCTACCTTGAGAAGGTCCATTCAATGGAGAAAGAGAACGACCGCCTGGAAAAGCAGATCAAAGAGTGGTACACGAACAAAACTGTGATCACCCATGATTACACTGCCTACTTTGCCACCATCGCTGACCTGCAGGATAAGGTAGGAAGGAAAAGACCCCAAAATTTACCATTACAAATGTGAAAGTTTTTAAGATCATTGTTTTCTTTAAATTAGAAAAAGACTTTAAGTATCTACAACTCTATATTAAAGTTATATATATAAAAAAGGTTGGATGTGTTTTTCCTCCTCAGATCCGAGTTGCCTCCACTGTCAACGCTAAGCTCTACTTGGAAATTGACAATTCAAAACTGGCTGCTGAGGACTTTAAAATGAAGTGAGTGTTTTCTCCAAGTGTTTTTGCTTCCCTTCTACTTTTGTAATAATTCACTCAGGAATTAGTGTATGAATTAATGCCTAACGGCAAACCTCTGCTTGTAATGAGATCCTGAAACCTCTCTGACCTGTTCTGCCCTCCCGTGTGAAATCTTCTCAGGTATGAGAACGAGCTAAGCATGAGGCAGGCTGCAGATGCTGACATCGCTGGACTGAGGAAGATGATGGATGATCTCAACCTGCGCAGAATGGATCTGGAGAGTACGTACGAGTCCCTGAAGGATGAGCGCATCATGTTGCAGAAGAACCATGAAGAGGTAATGCTGCAGAAATAAATTAAGAGTCCCTGAAATAGTGACAAGTTCATGTGCTTTAAAATGTACAGATATGTCAGGTTGTCATTGTGTCCATGTTTCAATACTCCTGAATAAAAAGAATGGTTTATTATCTGGCCTCTGCAAAAATGTATGACATATGGAGGAGGTGGTTTAACCCTTTGATTCAATGTGTTGCATCTAGAAGTTGCATGATGGGGATTTTAAAGGAGTTGTAAACCCCTGGTCTTTTGAAAGACAACAGAACCAGTTTGAAAAGTATTTTATCACATGTGTGATGTTGTAATTTAGTTCTTAATTATCTCTCTTCTTAATAGCAGCGATTCACTGAATGATTACATTATTTCACCCTGATTCTCCCACTATTCTGTGCTTGTCAAATAATTCAAAGAAACAAGAGGAAAAATTATTAAATAACTGTTTTAACGAATTGCCTTTCTGAATTTGGCTTTTCCCAGAAAGCACCCCCCCCCCATCTCTCCTCCCATTTCCGTGCATTCTTCTCTTCCTCCATTAGGCTATTGCTGCTGTTTGTCCAACACATAACACCAATATAACTGTGGTCTTTCCCCCCTGCAGGAAATGGGTATGGTGGCAGATTCTGTGGGTGGCCAGGTTAACGTGGAGGTGGATGCTCCTGCCCCTGTAGACCTGGCCCAGGTCATGGCAGAGCTCAGGGAGCACTATGAGGCTCTTATTGCAAAGAACCGCAGGGAAGTCGAGCTGTGGTTTCAGAACAAGGTGAGACATGAGGTTACATTTCCTAGTCCTAAAAGATCGAGAAGTGGCTAGAGTAGTAATAATTGTAAATGTTGTATTTCTGTCCAGAGTACCGTGGTGACAAAGGATGTAGAAGTAAACTCAACCACTCTTGAGGCATCCCGCCTTGAAATAAAAGAACTGAAGAGCACCCTGCAGAGACTTCAGATTGACCTGCAGTCCCAAATGAGTATGGTACGTGTAACCAGCAACAGAAACTGAACAGTCTTCATCAATTAATTTATATTATATCTTTTATACAACCAAGCTTGTGCCATTCGGTTAAGAAAACACTTTTATAAGAAATTGGCCAACATAGCAGCAACACAGTTTAAATACAGAGTGGTTGGGATTCAAACCCAACCACTAGGCCACCACTCCCCCAAAGGAAAGTTGAAGTGAGGTGGTCCCAATCTGTTGCTTAATACTGTGAGCTATGTTCCAGCAATTGGTTTTCACCAGACCTTAACGTAATTCTGGCATACAAAAGTTTTTGTTTTCAGTACAGATTGAAGATTGTCCCAGGCATCGGGTTCGGAAAACCCCAAACGTTACTTCTTAACACCTCATTTTTAAAATGTCCACTGAAGAGAAATTGTGACTTTCTTGTTTTCATATCAAACATGATGAAAGCTAAGAAGAAAATGGTTTCTGTATGAAATCATCCAAGTGACTCTGGCTTCCTCCCACAGTCCAAAAACATGACTGTTAGGTTAATTGGCCTCTATAAATTCTCCTTAGGTGTGTGTGAGAATTGTTGTTTGTCCTGTTTGTCTCTGTGTAGCCCTGAGATACCTGTCCAGGGTGATCCCCCCCCTCACCCATTGACAGCTGGAGATAGGCACCGCGACCCCTCACGACCCCACAAGGGATAGACATGTTAGAAAATGGATGGATGGATGGATCATCCAAGTGACTAAGGCAATAAGCATGTAGGATGTAGGGTAGACAATGATAAGGGAGAAAAGTGTTTAAGTCTCAGTGCCTCATAATATACAATATTCACGATGCAAAGACAACAAATGGATGCATTTACATACAGGAGTGGTGTCCAAGTCCAGTCCACCAGAGCTATTTCCTCCTTGAACTTTTAGATGCATCCTATTCCAACACCAAACCAGCTTTATTTATAAAGCACTTTAAACAACCATGTTATCAAAGTACCAATTAAAACAATCTTAATTTAAACTAAAAATCAACATATCAGTAGGTGCCAAAAGCCAAAGAGAATAGATTGGTTTTAAAAAGTGATTTAAGACACCTGCATCAAATGAATGGCTCGTTACCAGGCTTCTGCAGATTTCATAACTGCTGAGAAGGCGGTTCAACCATTTGATTCAAGTGTGTTGGAGCAGGGTCGCATCAGGAGTTGCAACAGATGCAGGACAGTACCTCTTCAAGTGTAACTCATACAGACGATATAAAGGCATAACCCCCAGAGAAATTTTGAAAAAGGCCTCCAAAGTAGGCATTTGCAAGAGAAACATGGCTAAGTATGAGGATGAGCCGTGGGGTGGGGGTTAAGCAGAGCTGTGGTCGGGACAAGGGAAAGTGACATGTTCAAACATGAATAGTGATCAGGGCGATAACGGTAATTTCGCCACGGATCGGTCTTTTGGGGGTGGAGGATTTTTCACCCCCCTCATCAACGGAGGTTGAGGAAGGCTTTGTGAAGCCCACTGGGCTGAGCATTATCAGTTTGAGCCGCTGAAACAATGATGCTCGAAGCCAGTGCTGCAGAGGCGGTGGAGGATAGAATGGGCTGAAGTTCAGAGCAGTAACAAACTCTAAACAGTATCGCCCAGTGGCCCTAATGATCGCTATTCCTTTTATTTTATTTTATTATTATTATTATTATTTTTTTTTTTTTTTGCTATTCCAACTCCTGAGTCTGACTCACCATTGGGGCAACTGACTGAGACGATTTTATACCCGAACACAAGGGCTATGATGAGAAAAGTATGTACTTTTTGAACCAACAGAAAAACTCAACTGCAATAGCCACCGTTTAACCCTAAGAGGGCAGCACTAAAATGGTTTTAAGACAAATATTAATAAGTACTTACAGAAATATTACAAGTTCACATGAAGACGTAAAACGCTGCACAGTAACATTGAAGTAGCACCTCTAGGCTTAGCTTGTACAGTTTATCTGCAAAAAAGTTGATTTTGGGTGAGTTGTACTTTAAAGGCTAGAGCTGGGCACTCCTGATATAAAATTTACAGTATGTAAGTCTCTCTCTCTCCATATATATATATATATATATATATATATATATATATATATATATATATATTTTTTTTTTTTTTTTTACAGAAACCTTACTGACATGGTGAGATAATTGAACTAATTGATATACATTATTTCACTTGTTCCATCTTACATGCTGTTTCATGCTGTTTTTTTGTAGCTACTTCAACAAACATTACACGCAGCGTCATCAACCCAGTCTAGAAATATATTTACATAATATTTAAAACTTGCACACTTTTTTTGGATTAAGTAAGCTGATGATATAAATTGCCATTAGGGTGTGTTGCCGTTTATTGTTAGTTGCAGTGAGTACCTTTACGAGCAGTTGATAAGATTATATCACATACACTAACACACCATTTTACTTATCTATTTATTTTCCACCCTCAACAACAGAAATCTTCTCTGGAAGCAACTCTGCAGGAGACTCAGCAACGCTTTGTTATAAAACTATCAGAGCTCCAGGCCTTTGTCTTAAATCTGGAAGCTGAGCTGTCAAGTCTCAACGTTAATATGAATGAAATGAAACTCAAGTACGACTCGCTGCTCGACCTCAAGACCCGTCTGGAGGCAGAGATTGCAGAGTACAGGAGGCTGCTTGAAGGGGAGGATGAAAGGTGAGAACTGGTGAAGACAAATGTAAACAGATAATTAGTGCATTATAAGTAAAACAAGAATCTAACTAAATGTGAACTGTTTTCTTTTTATTATTTTCCAATGGCAGCACAAAACAAGGTAAGAAACATTTCTCCATTTCAGTACTATTAGAGCATCGTAGTTTTGTGAAATATAAAATAATGAAAAAAACTTATTTCTTCACGTTTTTCAGTGATTACAAAGACCATCACAGTGCAGGAGACGTATGTGGATGGAAAAAAGGTTGAGTCCTCCAAGAGTGTTACTAAGTAAAAAGATCTTGAAAGAAACCAAAATATTCAATAAAGATCCTGCAGTTGAATCAATGTTTCATGTGCATTTGTTAAACAGAAAAACCAACATCATATAACTAGTTTTACTTATTCTTATTTACCTTTCCGTCTTTACAAAAATTACAACAAAGCTTACTTTTGACACAGACTTTTCACAAAGACTTCTGAATAGGTGTCAAAACGTTTTCAGAAAGAACTGAGAGAAAGTCGGGCTGCATCAGATTTAAGGCTGTTTGCTGTTGCAATGACTACTCTACCACAGCAAATCTGTGTCTGGTGAACCAGTATTCTTTATAGTCACATTCAGGATGAACGTCAGTCAGCTTCCAGGCTAAGGCCTGGACTCTCTGTTGGCTAATCCATGTGTGAAAATGATGTTTTATGCTCCCTAAATCAATCTTTCACAGTTTGATAAAGCCTGATAATGTCATCAACGGAACGAATGTACCCAGAATTCGAACCAAACAATGGTGTTTAAGATTAAAGATGGTTTATTAAAGAATAGGTTGTGGGTGTTGGAACCGGGATGACTGACTGGCAGTGATAAGAGCAGGGCAAGACAGAGCTCGTGGTCAGTAAACAGTCCTAAGTCAAAACCGGGTAATCAAAAATGCAAGATAGTCCAGAACAGAATCCAAGCACAGAGTCGGGACTCAGATCCAAGTTTGATACACGGGCAGGCTTACAGGCTAGACGAGGTCAGGCAGATACGGTGGTCAGTTAGCAGGTCAGGTTAGGTACACAAACAGGCAAGGTAAAACAGACAGGGATCGGACAAGCTCAGATGGTCCAGGAACAGGCTAGGTCAGGCACACAAGTTAGCAGTCAGAATCGGGCAGGAAGCACAGGTATACAGGGGTCAGGCTGGCTCAGACATCTGCAGGCAAATCGGGTCGGTATCAACAGGGCTATCAGAAACAAAGAATGCTGGATATGACTCACCAAAAGGCTCATAATGATCTGGGAGATTGGAGCAGACTAAGACGGGTATAAATAGTGTCATGAACAGGTGAACGGTGACTGGTTATGGACTGGTAGTAGGAGAGTGACAAACAAACTGATTGGGCAGAACCAAAACAACACCCAAACTATGACAGAACCTAAACAGAAACGTGAATCGTGACAGATAATCCTGGCATTGTAATCTTGGAATTAGCCTATTCCATAAGGGAAGAAAAAAATCTATTGATGGAACAAGCTGGTCATTTTTGAGGAAGATGATCACGGAAGATCTTGAGGTTGGCGACAGAGCACGGGGAGCTTCGGAGCGGAATCCTGAAGGTGGAGGAAAAACCTGAGCATAAGAAAACACTGTAAGTCGACGGAACGCTTACGGGTTAGGGAGTTGGCCGACTGAGTCATACCACAAGGGCATTGACACTCTGGCGAGGAGGTGCTGGCAGCTGTCTCCTATTGAACTCCTCCAGAGGTGTCTGTGATAGCGAACACCTGCGGGTCTCTGCGCCCCTGCAATCAGCCTTCACCTATTGGAGAGAGAGGGAAAGGAGCAGCCCAACCCAGGGCTGCTCCACAGACCCCGACACTTTTAGTCGTAGGAATCTTTGTGAATACAGGCACTGCTGTTTAGGCTGATATTCACTGGACTATACCTAACAGTAGGGGTGTCCCGATACCAGTTTTTTCCAGACCAAGTACAAGTACTTTAGTTTAGATACTTGCCGATTAGAAGTACTGATACCGAGTACTTAATAAATGGGTACTTATAGATCACAAATAACTTAACAGTATAATTGACCACTGAAAATGACTGACCATCAAGGGCAATTAATTTGGCTACAGATTGAGTTATTTTCTCTCCTTCTTTTTCTTTCATCAAACAACCTTTTGGTGTATAGCACCACTACCTGGTATAGGTACCCAGCCCAGGAGGAAAATTGGTATTGGAAAAAGCATCCCTTTCATGCCTCCAAACCATAAAAAATGCAGTAGCCAGACAACAAAGGGCACAGATTTGAAAAGTGCCGGGGGGGGGGGGGGGGGTGTTTACCCATTTGTTATGCCTACGGCTGTTGTCTGAACTGGCTCCCCGGTGCTGGCCTTGGAAGGCAGGCAGTCTCAATTTCTCCTGAATGTTATGTAAACAAAACACTCTGCTTCTGCTAGCCGCTGACACACACACACACATGAAAATTGTTTCCCTCTGACTCAATGCCTCCGCTGTGCACCCGATTGTTTTTACCCCCTGGGGCAACAACCCCCCCCCCCCCTCCCCCCCACCCGGGGGCCCCAACACTCACCCAAGTGTGTGCTTTATGATTATGTTGTCTGTATGTTGCTTTTTTGTGCTTGGGTGTAGTTTTTGCATATGACATTGTGTCCTGTTGAGAAACTTTTATTTGTCTACCCTGTGAAAAGGCAGCACCTTCAGAGCAGCAGCCTCAGGCACCTTTCTATCCATGTTTTGTCTTTCTTTGATGGGCTGTACTGAAAGGCAATTTCCCCCCTGAGTGACAAACAAAGCAATTCAGTTCAATTCAATTAAATGCAGGTTGCATTACAAAAAAAAAAAAAAAAACTCTTGCTGAAAGCAAAACAAACCAATCAAAAAGGGATGAAGCATTCTACTGTGCTGCTGTCATTACAGCGTCACACACCGTAAGATCTCAACCAGTGAGAGGTGACTGATATTTTTCCAACCAATTTTCCTTATCAAATAAATTAGATTTTATCAAACTGCCAACTGTTTCACATATGAAGCTTAATGTGCAGAAGTTAATAAGAGAGTATAAGAAGGCCATTCTCATGGAAAGTTGAGAGAACTCCCAACGACACATGCAGAGGAAGAGGAAAGTGTTAGATATTAAATGAGACTACAAGTTGTTGGAGCTTTTGAGAGCTGCACATAACACGTGATTCATTCATCTAGGCTTGCTCTTCCTCATTCCCTTTTCCCGTGTCGAGCCTGTTTAGAGTAGTGATCTGTACCCATTCTGTGGCTTGCTTCAATTAAAAGTGTTAAAGTTTAGTTTTTGCTTCTTGTCATTTCCTACAAAATAAGTTGTTTTTAATGACTCGATGAAGACCACTTCTCTGGGGTAAAATGACTGGCAGGACACCGAAGTGTCTAATAGCCAATAACAGAAGGAAGGTGAAAGTGCCAATCTTGAGCAGTTAGCACCCTGCAAAGGAAAAGAAAGAAACAACAGCCCTCTATTAACTGTCTATAACAAGGGTTTCTTTCTTTTCACAATATAACACAAAGAGGCTCGTTATACATTTGCAGAGATTGTACAACATAACGTTATGAGCTAATACCTCTCTAAATTAAATCAATGTTTTTTTTTATCTTTTCATGAATCATTAAGGGGATGACTCGTTGAGAATTTTCATTTACAATTTAAAAACAAACGCCTCCTTTATTGATTTGGAAGAATCAGTCCCAACATGTTTCATCGATGATACCGTCAGATGTTGCTCTTAAGATTTTGAGGAGTGCCTCCTCGGGTCAGTACCTAAAGCAACAGGACAACAATGATCTGTAGCAAAGACAGGCAGACATTGCTTGCATCTGCTGATGATTATTGGTCTTTGTATCACAATCTGTTTAACATTGTGAATCTGGTGCAGAAATAAAGCAGATTCCTTATGTAATGCAGTGGAAAGGAAATGTAGAAATAGTCACTATTTACAATACAGACCCATCCAACCACTTGGAATATTGTTAAAAAGTTAATATATTTAAGTAACTAAATTCTTTAAGTGACACACATTATATGGATTAATCAGACACAGGCTGATGATTCCAAGCCTTTATGTCTGTTAATTATGACACTTTTCCACTCACAGCTACTCAAAACACAACATTTAAAATTAGAATAATATCAATCCATCCATTTTCTAACACGTCTATCCCTTGTGGGGTCACGAGGGGTGCTGGTGCCTATCTCCAGCTGTCAATGGGTGAGAGGCCGGGTACACCTGGACAGGTCGCCAGTCTGTTGCAGATTAATTCAATTTATTTATATAGAGCCAATTCATGAAACATTTCATCTCAAGGCACTTTACAAAGTCAAATTCAGTCATATTATACAGATTGGTCAGAAATGTCCTATATAAGGGAACCCAGTTTATTGCACCAAAGTCCCGACAAGCAGCATTCACTCCTGGGGAACCATAGAGCCACAGGGAGAGTCGTCTGCATTGTCCATGGCTTTGCAGCAATCTCTCATGCTGAGCAAGCATGAAGCGACAGTGGAAAGAAAAACCACCCATTAACGGGAAGGAAAACCTCCAGCAGAACCGGGCTCAGTATGAACGGTCATCTGCCTCGACCGACTGATTAGAATAATACATCAGACCAATGAAAAAACAAACCAAAAAAAAATAACGTTTTTATTATAGAAATGTAGACTTGGTGAAAAGTATGATTAATACCTGATTAAAGATCGTTATTTTCAAAAGGTACTTTTAACCTGACAAAAAAGCCTCATTGGAAGGCATGTCATAATTTAATGAAACTGAATGTCCCGAGAGGATCTGCGGTAACTCTTATCACTATGTTTGTTCTTTAGGCGGTTTGGGTACTGCAACATTTTTATAAAAAAGATGAAAGGCAGAAAGTTGTGTCACAGGTTTGTCATGATAATGAAGTTGGATGATTGAAGGGCCCTCAAGGCTTTGGAGAGAGTGACTGTGAAACACAGTTTTGATTTAGGTTTGGATTATTATTATTTATTTTTTTTACAATGATTTCATTTTAAATTACAGTTCTGAGATGTAAACGTAAATGTCAGTGGTGGAAACAAGCTGGTTCAGATGGTCTAATCACTTTTTCTTTTGGTATGATTTTCATTTTAGGAGGATTCTGAGATTGCTGTACGTTACAGGGAATCTTTAACAATCTGTGGTGACAGATGTCCTTTGCTGAGCAGGAGGAGCAGAATTTTTTGGAAATAAAAAGAAACATTCCTGGAGCTTTTGTTCCTTGCCTCACCCTGTTCATCAGTTTGACAGCTGACACAGTGTTGTAATTACAGAGAAATAATGGCAAAACATTCTAGCCACTGTATGTTGTTCCACAACACAAATGTGATTGAGTCTTGCAAACGAGAGCTCTTAATACAAATACATATCTAAACCAATAACACATAATTTAAATCAATTTCTATCAACTACAGAGTAAGCTCCAGAAGATGACATGTTGACCTCTTGAAACCACAGATTTCTTAAATAGCTAAATAATTTTAATAATATCTGAGAAATATTTACTGGGCTTAAGCCTTTTTAACATCTTGTTGTAAGTTGCCCTAAGTATGAATGTGTATAGTTTATTGAGTTGTGCTTCTCATTTTCCCCTTCAAATACCTTTCCACAACTCACTACTCAGACTTTTTTTACACTTTTCTAACTCCTTACTGGTTTGTCAAGTCACTAGGTGTTCTTCATTTATGGATAATCAGCAGGGTCAAGTAAAAGGGGGAAAGCCGAAAACCAGATAAAGCACAAACGTGCAACAACTACACAGTCTCACCCTGTGACATCGTTAGGACATGTCTGTTACATGTTGCATTATTTCATTTGTCACAATCTATGCGTAAAGATAGTCAAATTGAATCAGAAAAATCAAAACCCTGGTATGTTGTTTTTTATGTGAAAAGCAGCACACCCCATAAAAATATGCTAATGATCCTACTGACAACCTAATTGAAATTCCCCAAGCAGATGATTTATGTGCAGATTATCACGAACAAATGCTGATCTACACACGTCATGAAATAGCTACCCATATATTTCCTCGTTTCAAGAGTCAGAGCAATAACTTAAAAAGTTTAAGACAACTGAAATTGAAATACTTATCCAAAAGACATTCAATTGTATCTTCAATCTCAAAACTCATTATGTTTTTAGCTGCAGCAAAGACTGGCACATTGGTGCCACCAAGACTTTGTGATCAACAATACTTGATATTAACATGTTAACGTGTTAAGAAGGCATATGAGCTATAACACATGGAGGATCTGTGTTACTGTGGGCCTGGGAATGTTCTTAAAAGTAAATGGCATCATTAACTCTTTGAAATACCAGGACATTTTAAGTAAAATGCTTGTGTCCTCCTAGACAGGAATATGAAAACGGTTGTCATTGAGTCATTTAACAGGTTAATGATCAAAAATATATAGTCAAATCCACCCGGAAATGGTTTGACAGACAGAAAATGAGTGATCAATTCAGGTTTGCTACAATTTTTTTTGTGTGAAATTAAGCTACTGCAGTGATAAAATAATCAGTTTTATCTTTTGCACATCTTGAGCAGGGGAGCCAACATTCCTAGAGGTTGGTGGAAATACACTTTCAGCGTATCCTTGCAGCCTTTTCAGTATGTAACAAAACAAAATGTGGAATCACAAGTTTGACTTGAAAAGATAATGATGACCCCCACCCAACTGTTTCTCTCCACACCCATGGTGATGAAAAGTTTGCAGAGGAGAGTGTAGGGCAGCATTCCTCCTTTCATCCAAAAAGCCAGACCCTCCCACTTTGCTGCTTGTGGAAGCTATATAACCAGGGAAACCTGGTGATGCCTTGTACTGCAGATCATCTCCAGTTATCCTTGTTGGTTCACATCCAGACTCTCCAAGATGTCTTTCACCTCCAGATCCTACACTTCAAAATCCGTCGGCCAGAAGACCATGAGTGTCTACGGTGGTGCAGGAGGTCATGGCACCCGCATCTCCACAGCCCAGACTGGCTACTCATCCAATGCAGGAGGCTACAACATCTCTGATTACCATGACCTCAAGGTTGATGCCAACGAGAAGTTTGCGCTTCAGAACCTGAACGAGCGTCTGGCCTCCTACCTTCAGAAGGTTCATTCAATGGAGAAAGAGAACGACCGCCTGGAAAAGCAGATCAAAGAGTGGTACACGGGCAAAACTGTGATCACCCATGATTACACTGCCTACTTTGCCACCATCGCTGACCTGCAGGATAAGGTAGGAAGGAAAAGACCCCAAAATTTACCATTACAAATGTGAAAGTTTTTAAGATCATTATTTTTTTTTAAATTAGAAAAAGACTTGGAGTATCTACAACTCTATATTAAAGTTATATATATAAAAAAGGTTGGATGTGTTTGTCCTCCTCAGATCCGAGTTGCCTCCACTGTCAACGCTAAGCTCTACTTGGACATTGACAATTCAAAACTGGCTGCTGAGGACTTTAAAATGAAGTGAGTGTTTTCTCCAAGTGTTTGCTTCCCTTCTACTTTTGTAATAATTCTCTCAGGCATTAGTGTATGATTTCATGCCTAACTGCAAACCTCTGCTTGTAATGAGGTCCTGAAACCTCTCTGACCTGTTCTGCCCTCCCGTGTGAAATCTTCTCAGGTATGAGAACGAGCTAAGCATGAAACAGGCTGTAGAGGTTGACATTGCTGGACTGAGGAAGATGTTGGATGATTTCAACCTGCACAGAATGGATCTGGAGAGTACGTACGAGTCCCTGAAGGATGAGCGCATCATGTTGCAGAAGAACCATGAAGAGGTAATGCTGCAGAAGAAAAAGTCCCCAAAATAGTGAGAAGTTCGTACGTTTAAAAATTGACAGATATGTCAGGTTGTCAATGCGTTCACTCTGACTATCCCACTATTGTGTGTTCATCAACGAATTAATGACCTCTTACTTATACGAAAAAAAATAATATTTAGCTATTTCTCTGTTTTAACAAATAGCCGTACAGAATTTGACTTTTCCCAGAAGGCATCCTCCCATCTCTCCTCCCATTTCTGCGCACTCTTCTCTTCCTCCATTTGCTGTTTGTCCAACACATAACACCAATACAATGGTGCTCTTTTCCCCCTGCAGGAAATGGGCATGATGAGGACTCAGATGAGTGGCCAAGTAAATGTGGAGGTAGATGCTCCTGCCCCTGTAGACCTGGGCCGTATCATGGCGGAGCTCAGGGAGCACTATGAGGCTCTTATTGCCAAGAACCGCAGGGAAGTCGAGCTGTGGTTTCAGAACAAGGTGAGACATGAGGTTATATTTCCTAGTCCTAAAAGATCGAGAAGCTACTATAGTAGTATTAACTGTAAATGTTGTATTTCTGTACAGAGTACAGTGGTGACAAAGGACGTGGAAGTAAACTCAACCAGTCTGGATGCAGCCCGCCTTGAACTAAAAGAAGTGAAGAGCACCCTGCAGAGACTTCAGATTGACCTGCAGTCCCAAATGAGTATGGTACGTCTACCCTCCAAACGAGACTGGGCAGTGTTCATCATTTCATTTATTGATTCATTCTATAAATTCAAGTTTGTCCCCTTCCGATCAGAAATCAGTGATTTCTACATTTAAACTGTGTTTAAATATGGAAATCACTCAGCCGAGTAGCAAGAGTCGTAGAAGTTCCACCAAGAAACACTTGTGCACAATTAGCCTAGCCTCCAGAGTTTTCTCCAGGAGCCTCATGCATAAAAGAGCGCACAGCTGTCATAGCTTTTCATTCAGTTGACGTGGCGAGAACATATGAAACGTGCGGTGCACACAACATGTTAGCTGTGTACCGCCACGTGTCAAAATAACCAAGGCCTGACCACACCTCGAGTCAGCCACCGCGCATGGAGCCAGTTCCTTAATAATTGTGTTGGTTCTCACAACTATTAAAATGAGAATAATTAGAATGATTATGATAGTATAGAATCCTGAGTCGAGCCCGCCAACGTAACACTACATTTGTGAGACATATTTGTGCATCATGAATAGGTTGCACATGTATTAAATGAAAGTGCTTTCTATTCACAAAAGCAAATTCATTTATAGATGGTGCCCTTATAGCAGCACGAGTGCAGTCATAGCTCTCATTATATTCTGAAATTAGGTGGTCGTTGCAAACGAGAGCCACATTTTAGGGGGCTTTTATGTGTCTGAACAACATATGGAGACAGCTCAGGGATAACGCCAAAATACCTGGCCTGTCAGTCAGCTCCCTGAGAACCGGTCCAGTTGCAAAAAAAACGCAGCATAGTTAGAACTTGAATAGGCGGCACACGGTTCCTTGTAGTTTCTCTCTGCAACCCTGGGGCCAGTTAAAAAAATAATGGCCCTAGACAATCTAAACCGGCTCATAATTGCACCTGACTTTTTAGGAATGAATCTGCTGATCCGACAGCATTTCATTCATGCGTGTGTTGCTCCTCGGTGCACAGACAGATATTTATTTACATCCACATGTGACAAAAACAGAGGAATATTTACAGTTTACGTCTGTTTGAGGTTGTTTCCATCCATTTTTGAGGTGAGATATTATTGTGTGAAGCTAAACATGATTCAGTTTCTTTGGACTGGTTTAAACCATGAAAGCTCAAGCTTGTGAAAAAAAAAAAAAAACATTGGGTTTGATTCTCCTGGAGTTATGTACAACTGAATTAAGCTATACTTCAGAGTACTCGGGTGAGTTTTAGGACTTTCTGGTTTGTTATTGTCGATTTAAAACATTTGCCACACATTTTCACGGCAGGTCAAGGTTTGTGTGGATTTACGCATACTTTCATGAAATGTTGATTTTTATATATCCCGAGTTGTTTGTAAAATATTTTTGTGCATAGAAACGTTGTATACGTGAAAGCCCAGAGCATAATATTTATTCTGGCATACAAAATTTTCAGCTCTCATTCTTGAAACCTGTATTCAAAAGTTGACTGAAGAAATATTGTGACTTTCTTGTTTTCATATCAAAAATGAAATCTTGTTTTGGCTCAAAAATCACATCAGATTTACTAATTTAATTTAAACACAACCAGATGCGTTTCTATCGTATGTTATATCATAACTGCGCACTCTTCCATAACCTGACAATGACTCAAAAGATAAAGAAGACAATAATAGAAATAGAAAAATAGTTATTTGTGCAGAGTCATAACTATAGAAATGAAACGCTTAGGTTAGAATGTTCTGAAATAGGTTATTTATAGATGGAAATAAACAGCAACAGCCCAAGAATTGAGGCTTGTGGAACTCCCTTATGATTTGGAGATATATAGAGTACAAAATCTGCCAACATGTTGGCATATTAACATATTAAGTTAGTAAATGTATTCATAAACATATTTTCACAGCCAATATGTCAATAACATAAAACACCAGATTGATTCTGCTCTTTTAATTTCTAGCTAAACCTTTTAAGAGGTTTAGCTTTAAATGAAAAGCCTAGATAAACTGTTTTTTGGTCTAGTAAAGTATATCAATATAATTTTTTTTTTTTTGCAGAAACCTTATTGATATGGTGAAAGAAATGAATAAATTGAAATACAATATTTCCCTTGTTCTATGATGTTTAATGCTGGTTTTGGTAGCTACATCAACAAACTTTTACATGCAGCCACGTCAACCCAATCTGAAAATACATTTACATAATAACACTTGCATAGTTAAGCTGATGATGTAAGTTTCTATTATGGCATGTTGCAGTTTATTGTTGGTTGCAGCGGATACTGTCACGAGCAGCTGATAAGATTATATCACATACACTAACATACACTAACACGCCATTCAACTTTTCATTTTCCACCAACAACAGAAATCCTCTCTGGAAGCAACTCTGCAGGAGACTCAGCAACGCTTTGTTATAAAACTAACAGAACTCCAGGCCTTCGTCTTAAATCTGGAAGCTGAGCTGTCAAGTCTCAGCGTTAATATGAATGAAATGAAACTCAAGTACGACTCGCTGCTCGACCTCAAGACCCGTCTGGAGGCAGAGATTGCAGAGTACAGGAGGCTGCTTGAAGGGGAGGCTGAAAGGTAAGAACTGGTGAAGACAAATGTAAACTAATATTACAGATAGTGCATTATAAGTAAAACAAGTTTTCTTTTAAACTAATGTTTCCTTTTTATTTTATTTTTTCTCAGTGGCAGCTCAAAAAAAGGTAAGAAACATTTCTTCCATTCAGTTTTATTAGAATGTCATAGTTTTGTGGAATGTAAAGTATTTTTTAAAATCGGATTTCTTCTCTTTTTTCAGTGATTACGAAGACTATCGTGGTACACGAGACATATGTGGATGGAAAAAAGGTTGAGATCTCCGAGAGTGTTGATGTGAATCAAAAGTAAAAAAAAAAAAGGGAGAGAAGCCGAGCAATTCAATAAAGATCCTGCAACTGAATCAACGTTTCATGTGTATTTGTTAAACACAGAAAAAATAAACAACATGGCAGAACCATCTCATTTCTTATTCTTTTTGCCTCTCTGTCTTTACAAGTTAAAACAAAGCTTATTGTACCACAACAAATCTGTGTGATGAACTACTTTACTTTATAGTCACATTAAAAAGGAATGGCAGTCAATTTTGTACCCATTTCATTCTTTCAAGTAGCCATTTTATCATCCTTAAACCTACTCAGTAATTGAAAGAACAGAAGAAAAGAAAAGAAAAAAAAGATAAAGACTAAAGAAAAATTATTCCCGCAAAGACCATTTTGTGCACAATTTAAAAGACCGACCTCACGTATGCATACATTTTCTCTAGGTACAGCAGTTCCCTCCTAAAATCCCAAAACATGCATTCTTTAATATTTAGGGAATTTTCTATTAAATTCAGTATATTTACATCACGGCATTTCACAACGTTTGTTTTTTTAAGTCACTTTACAAATCATCAACTTCTCCAAGATCTATTCCATCTTGTCAGTAAGTTCAGGAACCGCAGCTGGCCTGCGACATGTCAAGGAGCGACAGCGGAAAGAAAAACTCCCCATTAACGGGAAGGAAAAACCTCCAGCAGAACCGGGCTCAGCATGAATGGTCATCTGCCTCGACCGACTGGAGAAGACAGAGCAGAGACACAACAAGAGAGACAAAAAAGCACAGAAGCACACATTGATCTAGTAATCTGTTCTACATTAGATGGTAGTAGCGGGTGATCTGTCTTCACTGGATGATGTCACAGCTAACAGAACGTCAGACCAGGTGTACCTACTATGAAGATAAAATAGAGAGAACAAAAAGTTAAAAGCTGAAATGACAACAGTCATTTCAATGCAATGTAATGCAAAACTGGAGAACAGTAGAAATCAGTAGTGAGAAAAATAGGCCCTGATGTCCTCCAGTAGCCTAAGCCTATAGCAGCATAACTATAGAGATAACTCAGGGTAACATGAGCCACTCTAACTATAAGCTTTGTCAAAAAGGAAAGTTTTAAGATTAGTCTTAAAAGTAGATAGGGTGTCTGCCTCATGGACCAAAACTGGGAGTTGGTTCCACAGGAGAGGAGCCTGATAGCTAAAGGATCTGCCTCCCATTCTACTTTTAGAGACTCTAGGAACCACCAGCAGACCTGCAGTCTGAGAGCGAAGTGCTCTGTTAGGAACATACGGGGTAATCAGAGCTCTGATATATGATGGAGTTTGATTATTAAGGGCTTTATACGTTAGAAGAAGAATTTTAAATTCTATTCTTGATTTAACAGGAAGACAATGAAGGGAAGCTAAAATTGGAGAAATATGATCCCTCTTGTTGATTTTCATCAGAACTCTTGCTGCAGCATTTTGGATCAGCTGAAGACTTTGAACTGCATTTTGTGGACTTCCTGATAGTAAAGAATTACAATAGTCCAGCCTTGAAGTAACAAATGCATGGTCTAGTTTTTCAGCATCACTCCTGGACAGAATGTTTCTAATTTTGGCAATATTCCGGAGGTGAAAAAAGGAAACTGTTTAATATGGGATTTAAATGACATGTCTTGGTCAAAAATAACACCACTTTATTACCAGAGGCCAAGTTAATGCCATCCAGATTAAGTGATTGATTAAGAAGTTTATTTTTTGAGTTCCAAAGATTACAACTTCTGTCTTGTCTCTTTACCTCGAAGGATGGGGAAATGAATGAGTAATCAGTGTTAATAGTAAAACTGTTTTTTTCAGTATAGAATTGGTGGCAGTAAGGAGGACTTCAGTTCTTTTAGTTTCAAGAAGTTGGATGAACAACAGGATTTAATTTCCTGAAGACAAGTGGAAAGGGAGGAGGGAGTATTGGTGGTGGATGGTTTGGAAGAAATATAGAGGTGGGTGTCATCAGCATAACAATGAAAGTTTATGCTATGTTTTCTGAAAATGTGACCAAGTGGAAGGAGATATATGATAAATAAAAGGGGGCCAAGTAATGATCCTTGGGGTACACCTGATGAAACAGAGGAGTATTAGGAAGGAAATGATCCAAGTTGGATATACTGTGAACAGTTTGAAAGATGGGAGATGAACCATAGAAGAGGAGTGTTTGAAATGCCAACTGAGATAAGTCTGTCAATTAGAATGGTGCGGGAAATTATGTCAAAGATTGCGCTTAGAAAATAGAAAAAAAAGCCCTTTATCAGCTGCAGGTAGGAGGTCATTTGTAATTTTTATAAAGGCTGTTTCAGTACTATTAAGGGGTCTGACACTGATTGAAATTGTTCGTATGTAAAGAGAGATAAGAATTAAGTTGTGGGGCAACAATTTTTTCAAGCATCTTTTAGAGAAATTGGGCACAGGTCATTGAATTAATTTGTATCTGAGCCAGGTTTTTTGATAATGGGAATAATTTTTGCAGTTTTGAATGGAGTGGGATCAATGCCAGTGCTGAGGGAAGAATGTAAGATAGACGTCACTAGGGGAATAAGCAAAGGGAGACTGACTTTAACCAGGGGCATGGGTAAGGCATCTAGTCTACAGGTGGAGTATTTAGATTTCTGGACCCGGTATCACATTACACATGTCAGCTTAAATAATAATACATATGATTTAGCAATGGTATCAAGGTGTTACTCGATTGTATCTGTTGCTTTATGTCTGTTGGTTGTGCTGTTCTTTTTGTGTCTCTTTCCAGGTGATGGAGCAGACAGAGGACGTTTTATCATTCTCTTCCTTTTATCTCTTCTTTCTTTCACCTCTTCTTTCTTTTTTTTTCTCTTCTTGTTTTTCTTTTAATCTCCTACTTTCCCATTGTAGTGTCCATATAATTTGAAATTCTCCCTGCAGGAATCACAATAAAGCTATTTACAAGCACAAATCAAGAGGAGCATTATGGCGAAAGCTGTTTGCTCCACTTGTGAAAGTAAAATCTGTCGAGCTCTATTTGGCATTAAGATATCAATTCTTATTGCCACATTGCTAGACAGGACACTGGGAGAAAAAAAAAAAAAGATTTCTGGACCCGGTTGGAGATATTGACAACTGAAGAATGAACTGTGTCTCCTGGATGTGCTCGCAAGCCTCTCTGGGCATGATCTAGCAGCGGTGCTTCATCCAGGTCCAATGTATCTTTTAGCAGTTGCGCCACAAAGTCACTCTTACCCTGCCCATTTCCTTTACCTTCTGGCACTCCAGCTATCCTTAAGATTTTTCCATATCTATACATTTTTTCAATAAGCTGTTTGACTTGGCCTGAGAGTTGTGTAACTTTTTTCTCTAACTCTACCACAATATTTGACTTGCTTGTGGCCGAGCTCTAAATATCTTTAGGTTGAGTGTTGTGATTCTTTATCTTTTTTTCCAAAGCAGAGTTGGAAACTTTAACCACCAGGCTGCCACCTCCAGAAGTTCTCTGATGACTCTGCCATAGTGAACTATTGTCTTCCTTTCGTTCTTTTACAGTGGCAGCTCAAAACAAGGCAAGAAACCATTTTTCCAACATTGTTATCATATGATTATTTTGTCAAAAATAATCAATGAACAATAAATGTTTTACTCCACTTCTTTCAGTGGTTACAAAGACCGTCACTGTGCAGGGGACATATGTGGAAGGAAAAATGGTTGAGTCCTTCTAGAGTGTTAATGTGGATCAGACCAAGTAAAAAGACAATGAAAGAGTTGAATTTAAAGAAACAGAAGTCAGCAAAAAATCAATAAAGATTCTGAAGTGAAACCAAAGTCTTCTTCAATTTTACCTCCAAACACTTCATGTTTAAGGTCACTCAAGATTACCAAAATTATTTCTATTCACTAAATGCAAGAATCATAAGAAATAAGTTGCAGATCTTTAACTTCCTGCCTGATTGAGATGTTCCTTCAAAATTTCTATATAATCATTCTTGGCAACGCCGTCTATTTTGTACCACTCCACACAGCTTAACACTGCCACCTTGTGTTTCCAAATTGGGATGGTAATCTCCATGTTGGACTGAACTTTAAGCCTGAGCAAAACTGTTTTACCAGCTTCAGATAGCATATTCAGCAGGTATTTAGCTTTTGTTTTTTCCATACAATTTGTATCAAAACACCAAACCCATCTATTTCATGATGGGTATCATGGCAGGCTATTCCTATGCTGTTTATATTTGTGTAAAACTGGTTGAACAGATAAATGTCATCAAAACATCTTCGTCTGGGTGTTCCCTAATGCTTTAAATGCATAGAGACACATAAACCTCTGAACTTGAGGAAGGTGAGAAGAAAACTTCAAATAGAAAATTCTTCTCTTGTTATGGCACTCGGCAAATGGAAAGATTTTTAGCAAAACTTTGTTCAATTTAATAAAAGTGAGAAAAAAAAAACATTTAAAAGAGTCATCTGATTTTAATTATATAAAGACCTTCTTTAATATAACGTTAAATGCCCTGTAGCTGGACCAAAGAAGGGCAGTTTAGAAGCCTGCTTTATTCAGACCAACTCCCGCATTAATGGTGTTTGGGATTATTGTCCTGCAGGAAGATCCACTTACATCCAAGTTTCAACCATTTAGATGTTGAGATAAAGTTAAGGTATTTGAATGTAATCCTCCATCTTTATTATTTCATCCACTTTGTGCAGGGGCCAGCACCACTGGCAGAGAAACAGCCCCACAGTATAATGCTACAACCACCACCACGGTCTAAAGTTGGTACAGTATTCTTAGGTTGGAAAGTCTCCTCTTGACTCTTCCAAACATATTGATTGGCACCGGGGCCAATTAATTTACTCCAAAATGCCTTTAGCTCATCCATGTGGGCAGTTGCAAATTTGGTGGAGTTTAATGGTGTAAAATCTTTGAGCAAGGGCTTCTTTCCTGGTCGCAAAAATCTTGGTCTCTACTGATGTTTAAGTTTAGGATCAAATTGAGACTTGGTGGACTTGAACTACTCCTGAACATATTAACCAATTTATTTCTACTATTTTGACAGTAGATCATAACTAATTAAAGTGAAATGTGAAATAAGCACCTCTAACCACCTTGATACACATACTTAATGCTCAAACATGACTGCAATGTAAAAAGAGGGAGAGCAAGATGTCTGTTTTTCTTGATCTGGCATTTAAAGAAAACCTTTTTACCTCAGCTGTTGCTGCTTGCTGCCATAATTTGTTAGCATCAGCGTGAAAACACATATACGTTTGTCTATGATGTGAATGTGTCAATGACAGGAAGAACACCAACAGGTGCGTGCCCTTGTTAAAACTTGTGCTAAATGTCCAATGTTGTGCTTTACAGGTTTGTGTGCGCCTCGTAAACGTTCTTCTCAAGGTGAATTTCTGAAAAATTAGGGAATTTTGAAAGGACGTAACTGTTAAAGTAAGACTCAGAACAATCCATGAAAGACAGCTTGTACCCTGACAGGCAGTAAATTGTGTTTTTTGAGATATGTTCAAGATCACTGCTCTGTTAAAGAGAGGATCTATGTTTCTTCAAAGTTTCACACAGTTTATGTGTTTAGTTTTATAATAACCTGTTGGCTTTCAGCCGGTTATGATCTGAACTGTGGTTCAAGCTAGAATTTTAACGGAAACCTAAGGTCAAAAACCTGTTTCTCAGCATCTGATGAAACACAACTATGACTACCAGCAGCAAACAGACTTGAATCAGACGCTTTTGCAACGACCCGGATTTCCACAGGCAACTATGACTATCAGTTCATTTTTAAAACATTCTACCAAGTTTATTTCTATTAAATGTTGAATTGACATGAACGTCCTTGAAGAGCATCAACTGTTATAAAGAGAATAGATCATTGTGTGTTTAATGGAAGTCATTCTTTAGCCATATGGTTGCTGCTAGTGAAATGAGACATGTTGACTCCAGATGATTTGATGATTGCACACAAGATTTTTTGGCTTTCATAGAGAAAAATCCCACAGCAGTTCTCTCTAAAATATGATCTTACAATAGTTTGACTTCACCCTTGTTTACCAAGACACTGAAGAAAACCAAGCTCTCTGACTTCCTATAAAAGCCCAAACGAATCAGTTGTTTTCAGGGCCTTGCAAGCGTATTCATACCCTACTTTGTTGAACTAGCTTTACTGCTAGCTTTCACTGCTGCATGTTTTTTCACAAATCTCTTGGCACAGATTCTCAATTAGTTTTAGCTATTAACTTTGACTAGGCCATTTTGAATGAAAATGCTTTTATCTTAACCATTTCATTGCAACAACACCTGTTTGTTTAAGGTCATTGTTCTGCTGGAAGGTGAATCTCTGTCTCAGCCTTTAGTCTGTTGCAGCCTCAAACAAGTTTTCTTTTAGGGCTGCTGTTTTTGGATGCATACAAGAATTGAGCTTACAATGACAAATGTATTTATCACTAGATGGCGCACTTTAGCAAAAAATCTCAACTGTACAGTCCAAAACTCCTTTGAAAGTAGGGGTGTGGCTATGGGACAGCCTGTTGTATTTGTAGAGATCTTCACACTTTTAATGTAGTAACTATAAACCCCACTTTTTACCTTTGCACGCAGATTCTTTGCACATTTAACATATACACTTGTGCAACATATGTAGAAATGCAAGGAAAAGATTTCCTGAAGCATTTAAAATGTTAACACAGAACACAGCTTTGTTTTCTGTAGATGTTATCAGATTTATAGAGCTAAATTTGCATCATGTATTTTGTTCGAAACAGAAAAAAATTGAGGCTAAAAAAGATTTTAAAACTCGAAAAAAATTTTAGCTAAAGAAAGTTCAGTTTTTTTTAGGTTCAAGGTTTTTATTTGACACCTAACCCAGTCCAGTTGTCAAACGGCTACATAGGTCAAACAGAAAAAAGGCAGAATGAACAGCTGTATCCATATCCCTCCACTTGTTCAGACTCCACAGAAACAGGGTGGATAATGCTCTACTGGTCTTGCTGATAGCGTTACATCACCTAAGGCCCTTTGACACAAGCCCCTACACTGCTTGGCTCCATTGTATTGTACTCCTGTTGGTACAAATAAATACAAATAAAGCACAGCTCATCTCTGCTTGCACAGGGACCACAGTGGTATGGGGTGTGACAGAAGCAGAGGGTGGAGACGAGACTGTGATCTGTCTGTTCTAAAATTTGCCTCTTGGAGTTAAAGTTGAGAGATTTTTGAGTATGTATTTGCCGCAGTCATGGCGAGAATGACGAGCAGGATTTTTAAGTACAATACCAAGGACTTTGATCACAGCAAAATTATCTTTATAGGTTATAGGATATAACTGATCCGCCATTCCCCACCACTTTCTCTGCCATAGAAAAAGGGAAAGTAGGAGCCTGCCCCCCACCACCACCAGCCCACCCCACACACGCCCATCCTTGTTATAAATAAGAAGTGAGGACTGTGCCTTGATTTCCATTCATTTTCAACTCTTTCTATGGCCTACCCCTACCCCCAACCTTTACCAGTTTATAGCTAACCCTAACACTAACCTGAATCTAAATGACACCTTAGTCCTAAAATGAGCGAAAAATGTTCTCACTCAGCTGCAAGTAGAAGATTACAGACACACATTCATGTCTTTGTTTAAAATACAAAGTGAGGACCGTGCCTTGACTTCCATAGACTTCCATTCATTTTCAAGCCTTTATGGCCTTACCCTGACCCTCAACCGAACCCTAACCTTTACCGGTATATACCTGTGTTCTCACTCACCTGAAAGTACAAGAACACACACACACACACACACACACACACACACACACACACACACACACACACACACACACACCACCAAATCAATGGATTCTGGTCTTTCAATCATAGCTACAGGTGTGTAAACTTGACTGGCCTGCACAGGGTCCTTAGCTCAACCTTGTAGAACAACTTTGGGATGAACTTGACCAGAGGCTAAAATTCTGGTTTGTAACCATGACAACCCCCCCCCCCCCCACTGTGTGTGTGTGTGTGTGGGGGGGGGGGGGGCAGCCAGTGCAAAACCTTTCAGTTAGTGCAAAATTAGAGAAACAAATCTGTAGATGTGAATTAGTAAACGCAGGGTGTTCATCTGCATCTAGAAAGCTGTCTTTTAGCTTTTCTTTTTTTTTTTCTTCAGACGTAGTTTATGGTTTGAAAATAGAAAAATGTGTCACAGTCAACCAACTTAAGCTTATATGAAAAGTCAGTCTTAAAGGGAAATGTGTTTTCTTTGTACAAGGAAAATAAAACGGCTCCGTTTGATCAGTGTTGCTAAATATCAGTCTAATTACAGAACTGTGGTGAGAAACTTTACAATTAACTTAAAATGCCGAAAACATCCAATGAAGATTTTGACATTTGATATCTGGTACTTGCAGATATTCTCCACAAACTTAGTAAACCCTTTATTTTTATTGTTTAGCTGTGACGGACAGACCCAGTCTGCGGGAAATCACAGACTGTCTGGCCGACTAAACGCTGCAGCAACAAGGTTTCTCACTTCAGCCTCCCCAGAGAGACCAGCCTGTCAGTGGAGCTCTGACGCTCCTGACAAGTCCAAGCAGAATTAAAATTGGCTCCTAACCTTGTTTAACTGATTGCACAGATGAGGTTTGGAGGTGTACTTTCTAGCCTAAAAACATCTTAAAATTACTTTTTCTGAGAAATTAAGGGTATAAATCGTCAGATTTGTGAACTCGTCATCTCCTAACTGCTCCTTGCTCCCCCTTGTGGTGGGCTGTTGAGCCTTGCAGCACACAACCCAAAGCCCCAGGCTTCTAGAAATGTCCTACCCTCAGACCAGGGCCTTTTTCCTGTGAAAGTAAAGCCCAAGGAAATGTAAATCCCCCAAATGGAAATGCTTGGTGGGCTTTTAAGGTCTAATGGAAAAGGGCATAGAGAACAGATACATCACACTCGATGCTTGAGCAGTTTAGAGGAACAGTTTGCCTGACCAGTCATTGAGATACCTCTACGAGTCTGCAGTATTGGAAGTGACTGTCTTTCCTTGTGTGATAAAATGACAACCAGCATATATATATTATTAACTGGTCACTGGCGCCAGGAGAAAAACCAGGAGAAAACGAGGCTGTGCTGAGTACTTTGAGAGCATGTAAAATGTACAAGACGGACTGAAAAAGCTGTGCAGATTCATCAGAATCCTAATTTGCCCACTAAGTTTTGTCTCGTGTGTTGACATAGAAAGCTAAGATGAGTGAAGCTTGTTTTTTTGTTTTTTTTAAACAAATCACACAAACATAGAATATCTTTGACGTTATAGTTACAACATTCATAGTTCCCACAGTTCTTGAATGTAACAGCTGGGAATGTTTAGTCCAGCTGTCAGTCATGATTCCACACCCCTTTTAACTGAGCCCCACCCCCATCCAAAGTAGGGCCAAAAGTTTGATACTTAAAAAAAGGCTGACAGTGCAAACAAATGTTGAATCAGAAAAATTGTTCTTTTCAGTTTAAACTTTTTTATGTTTATTTTTTTCTATTTGAAGAGTTGTTTTTCAGTAACAAAATTTATTTCTGTTTAATTTTTTCTTTTCTTTTTCGAACAAACTTTATGACACCAGTTTAGCTCCATACAGCCAAAAGACAGAGGAGATTATAAGGTCCTGCAGGCAGGAAGATCTCCTCTGCAGTCATGATCAATTGCACTTTTGGGAATGGACCAACGTGTGTCAACATGGTTTTATTTACTCATGCTACAGTGCGTTAAAGAGTCAATATGTGCAGCCGGTAATTCATTGAGAGTGAATGTTTAACTTCGCAGAAACTGGCTCCTCATTGAAGGAGCGCACAAACTGGATCAAGCTAGCTTCCATACTCATAATAACCCAACTATCCGAGGGTTCAGCACATTTTAGCCTGCGTGTTGAGTCAATAACTCAGTGCATATTTGTCTCAGATGTTACACTTTGGGAGGGTACAGCTCAGTGCAGAATGAGTAGTTGGGCAGGATGTGATAATGTCTGTGGAGGGGTGTGGTGTATTCACATGAGGCTCTAAAGGATCATGTTGCTACAAATAGGTTCACATCTGCGAGTCAGATTTTCTGCTTTGGGGTATGTGCCCATCCAAAAGCAAGACTTTTTTTTTTTTTTTACATTAAGAAAGTCCGTTAAAATAAAAACTGCTTAAATGATCCCACAGGGTGTATGTGGTGCTTCACTAAGAGTCAAATAACTTTGAGACTGATTGACAGAACATTCACAGACTCTTTCTACACTGCAGGTGTGGTCAAATACTCAGAGTGACAGAGGTCAGTGCTGGGTGCAGAATGTGGTGCACAAGTGTTCCTCACAGTTGAAGCAATCTAAAGCACAAGTTACACAGAGCTGTTTGACTTCAACCAACAAGACTCAAAAGCAAGAAAGGTGTAAATACATAGTTAAACTTTACTTTTAATGGCATTTCAACACCTGATGTGTTAAGGGCAAAACTAAATGCTAATGTATATGTAGCTGCATAATAATGAAGACTGCACAGACTAATAAACTGCACTGAGACAATCTTACTAGGTTAGGGAAATGTGGATAGGTTTCACTGGAACGTTCTACAAGGTGGTTTAGCACAAAACTGCACCATGTTGGCAGTACAGACACTCTAATGAGCCGATGCCAATGGGATTAACTGGGAAGAAGTTGTCATGTTAAAAGACTGTCTCAGAAGGGTGTATATGCCCATCTATAGGTAAGACAGCACATTTCTTTAATGTCAGGTTTACCCAGTGTCATTACCACATCAACTAATCTGAAGTTATACACTTTTTACAGCATTGACAGGGTTTATCTTCCAGTGCTTCCTCCCAATAACGGTTTGTCTCGATCTGGGCTCTCCTTTCGGGTTGCACCACGCAACGCCCAGCTGCGTGAATGCAGACTGAAACAGTGAAACAAGATATAAACATGTGTTCTCTCTTTGTTGTCTATAATGTAATGTTTCAATGAATTTTTAAGTGGTGGAGGATCGACATATAGTTTTCACAAGCCTAGAGCATCCAATTGTGGCTACAGACACTAACGTTTACTACTTGATTTATGTTGGTCAGTACGATTTACCATTTAAAAATGGGTAACTCGCACCTGGCTATAAGTCACAGCAATGGCGGCGCCAAAATTCTTTCATTGCGGTAGCTTAGCAGTTGCTATATGACAGACAGGAGTTGCTGGCCGAACAAGAAACTTCTCCATTTTCAAACTCACCATTATCCTACAAGTTCACCGCTTTACTGATTCACGTTAACCTCCCTTACATGATATCACGAGATTTGTCCACAATCAAAAAATATAAGAATTGCTCAACAAAGTTATTAATTAAGTTAATTAATGACTGTATTGAGCAATCTTTATATTTGAAATTAAAGTTAAACCATTACTAAATTACTACAGTGTATTTTTGGTATCTATCTATCTATCTATCTATCTATCTATCTATCTATCTATCTATCTATCTATCTATCTATCTATCTATCTATCTATCTATCTATCTATCTATCTATCTATCTATATCTATATCTATATATATATATATATATATATATATATATGTATATATATTGGGAGTAAAAAGCGGCAGAATGAAGGTGTGTGTTTGTATATTACAAAAACTGTTTAAAATAAACTGATTGAAAGGAAAAACATTTTTAGTAGCTATTGGTGAGTACCATGTGAATAACAAGACTTTTGTAAACAACTGAATTATTTATTAACACATTAGTATAAAAAGTGTTCTTCAGCCTTAGTATAATTACTCTTCTGTTTTCTTCATTACCATTTTATTTCTTTGCCTTCTTCAAGGCAAAACTTTAGATACAGCTGAAAGAACCTAACACTAAATATTGCGATTTAAGTTCCTGGCACACTTTAGCTGTTAGTCAATGACTTGCTTGAAAGAAAACAGTAACAAGAAGTGAAAACCAGGTGTCAGCTGTAGTACTTTCTGTGCTGATATCAGCATTTGTATTAGAATTGGTGAATTAACATAAATGTGCTTCTCAGGAAAACTGCTGAAGTTGCACTGACTGTAAGCTACCACAAGGGGGTGGGGAGTGTTGGAGACCTGTAACAGGGATATTTTTGCATTCCTTCGACATGGATAAAATGTTCAGGCAAATAGCCATTCCTATGAAGAGGCAGAGACAAGGATATTAAGTAATCTAGATGACAAAGCCAATTTGAAGCTGTTGCCACCCACCGTGAAACACACTGCCTCCTTCTGTTTTCTACACGTGCTTCTGCAGCGGTAGCAAACCTAGTTTCTAAAACGCTGGTTCTCTGACACATGAGGCAACTATTTTTGAGGCAACAGATCGGACTGAGAAAGGCAGTCAGTTCTTTTTCCCACCGCAAGAAGAAACCGATGGCAGTTTAATGCCACGTTCATTTTAGTGTGATACGCTCAGGTGCAAGAAAATCCAGGCTGCCAGGAAGTCAAGACAATAGATGAGATTCATTTAGAAGTAGTGACACATGTAATAGTACTCGTCACTGTAAGCAAACAGTGGAGTATTTTGATGTATCCATGGTAACTATTAATCGTCCTGCAGCCTGGACACTACTGTACCAGCACAAACCTTGATAATGTTATTTTTATATCACAGTGAAGACGACTTGATTTTTTTTTTAAGTTACTGTTTTAGGCTGTTTTTTTAAACCCTACTCTAGTCTGATTTGAAAAGATTGGGGTATTAATTTGTTTCCTGGTGAGATATCATCAGTTGATTCATTGTTCAGTTTTGCTTTGTATCCCTTACTGATAGAACATGAGGATATTTCTGACCTAAAGTAAAATAAAGATCTCTCTCTCTCTTCCAGTTTTAATGTACATGTTTGACACTATATAGTGGCACTATAGCAATATAGTGTATGTTACAGTGCAAAGTACTTTCAAAGACAACATCCGTTGTTCACTTTATTTTCAGCTGGCTTTCCAATGGCTCGAAGAGCTCAGCAGATAGAAAATAACATTAAAACAACAAAGCTTGTGCACAAACAAGTAGTCCAGTGCATTTTTGGTTAAAACAAGTCTGTTCTTTATTTAATGGCGTTACTCACAGTGGTTAGAGCATGTAGGCAGAAATTGTAATCAATTAAGTTCCAAAAAAAGTTAAAAAACAAAACAACTGGACTTTTTTTCCGAAGTTTGAAGATGTTTCGCTTCCCATCCAGAAAGCTTTCTCAAAACTTTTTTTTTGGAATGACCATGACCTGGATGACTGAGAATCTTCACCAGCATAATCAATTAAGTGTAGCGACACTTCTTAATATTATTGCTCAGGTAAAAGTAAAACGTACAGTGCTATGTAACTACTTCTAACAATACATTTTGTTCAAAAAGTTAATCAAGTAAATGCAACTGGTTGAATGTAACCATTAATTATACACCACAGTCTTGTACTAATTGGGTCTGGGTGTAACCAGTGAAACTAGCACAAAGAATTTGGTGACATTTAAGTATTCATTTAACTTTGGTGGTAGGGGGTAGAAGGTTTCGTTCAGGCATTTTTTTCACTTAATAAATTAAATCATAATTTGAAAAGTGCTTTTCATATTTACTACAGGTTCATAGCACGTTATCAGCCGACCATATTCATCCTTTTCTGACCATTGTCTTCTTATTGCTGTACACTGTATTACAGTGGTCTCCACAGTCACCAGATCTCAATCCTATAGAGTCAGGGTCTTCAATTCTGGTCCTCAAGGTCCGGTGTCCTGGAACTTTTAGATGAGCTGAATCAAATGGCTGAATTACCTCCTCAGTGCGCAGTCAAGTGATCCAGAGTCCTGCTAACAACCTGATTATTTGATCAGGTGTAGTGAAGCATAAACGCATAAAGGTTGCAGGACATCGGACGTCGAGGACTGAAGTAGAAGATCCCTGCTACAGAGCATCTTTGGAATACACTGGAAACTAATGGTTTTTCAATCATGGCCGACAAATCTGATCTGAGTTGATATATAGACAAAATTTTCTGAGGAATGTTTTTGACATCTTGTTAAATCTGTGCCACAAAATGCAAGGCAACTCCAAAGGAAGAAGGGGGTCGGACCAGATCCTTGCAAAATAGACCCAATAAAGTACCCAGGAAGAGAACAGTTCAGTATTATATTTTTTAAGATCTATTTTCAAGAATGAAATGGTGGTTCTTTAAACTGAACTATAAAAGCAGATCAGCGCAGTCCTTCACGTGTCGTCTTACCCTTATGGCTCAATTCTGTGTGTTCAAAGTGAACAGAAACCCTCCCTACACACCGCAAAGCTGAAAGCAGGAGATTTAGACTTGAACTGAATGAAACGAGGAGTTAAATCTCATTGTTGTTAATAATCTCCAAGTTACAATTGGGAGTTTGCTTCACAGCGCCACCCTGCTGCACACAGTCATTGATCATACTTGACTTTCTTTTAAACTATTAATTTATATAAGATTATATTTACAACACGGACTTATAATTATAATTGCTACTACTACTGTTACTTGCTGCAAACGAATTGCCCTTCGGGGACCTAATAAAGTAAAGTCTACAGTCTAATTATAGCTCTGTGAACTGAAATGCAGGTTAATTTATCCCATCATATTATACTAATAATAATAGAACATAATTGATCTAACAATGGCCCTGCGACAGAATGCCGACCTGTCCAGGGTGTACCCCGCCTCTCGCCCAGTGAACGCTGGAGATAGGCACCAGCAACCCCCGCGACCCCATGAGGGATTAAGTGGGTCAGAAAATGAAAGGATGGATGATCTAACAATGGAGAAATTCACTTCTGCATTTTAACCCATCCTTTTGGGGAGCAGTGGGCCGCCACTGTGCGGCACCCAGCGAGCAATCTGGGGTTAAGGGTCTTGCTCCGAGCACTGCTCAAACCACTAGGCCAGCACTCCCTCACCATTTTACTCTGTGAAAATCTGCATTCATGGTTTAAAACACCAATTGCATTATCTAAAACCATTGTGCCATCTTTTTACTTTAATTAAACCAAATTTTTTTTCCCCCAATAATCTCAGTCTAATCTTTATTTTGACCTCAAAGGATCTGAAGCGAAGTGTAGATGGAGTATTTCCGCTGAACTGTTTATTTAATCACTCACAGAGGACCAATGGTAAAACAGAGATTTAATTCAGGATTTAACAAAAGCTCAATGTGATTTATTAAACTGCCACCACTGAGTGGCGTATGTTTATTCAAAGTTGCAGCAATGCTCCACAGTTTGTTTTTTTTGGCAATATTACAGCTGAGGTAGACAAGAAAAGAGTTTAAATCTCTCCTGGGTAATTTATTCGTAAAATCAAGTTAAGCTGAAAATGTTTTCTATGATAAAATAGAGCAGAGTTGGCGTGGGAGTCTTCAACGTCTGCGATTTCACTCAGCAGTGACTCATAAGGTGGTTTTATGTGAAAACACCCATTGCCTTGACCCATGAAGTCATGAGCTCCTCCACTTCATTACAATCTGTCATTGTCATGTTTTTTTTTTTGTTTTTTTTTTTAAAGGAATTTGTCTCTACCTGCCGGTTTCTCAGCACCTGTGCCAGCGCTGGTTCAGACAGTGACTCAGTTACAGATTCAGTTTAATACAAAGAACGGTGTCTTCATACTGTGAGGAATCCCGAGTAAATCTTTTCCACCACAGCAACACCCAGTAGACACAACTGCACCACCCTTCTTTGTGTATTTCTGCTTACCTCTGAGCTACCAGTGGGAGATCTTTTGTTCTTACTGGGGATCACTGAGAAGTCTTGCTTTTCATAATGTGAGTTCTGACAGGCCAGCCGAGATTAAACATATCAACGGTGATTAGCGGCTACACAAATGAACCAGTTTTTCTCTCCAATCTAGTCAGGGGCAACCTGGGACTCTCATGCTGAACATCTGGGGCCTGTAAATCATGAAAGCTTTCAAATGGGTTCAGCTCCTCAGACCTAAAGCAACTTTATTTTATCCTTTTCAAAGAGGGGGCTTAAAACTGAAATACTGATAGGAATGGTTTTGGCGTTAGACATGATAAGTTCTGTGGCACCGAACTGGGAATAGTTTTGACTTTCTTTCTGGCAACATAAAACCAGACAGCTGCCTAAAGGTATGTTTTTCACATTTTCTTTTTAATCAGAGCCAAAACTTTGATGTGTTTTTTGCTGGGGTGTTATTTGAGGTGGAGTGAACATACCTTTTCATGAATAATACAAATAAAACAAATACAAACACGAAAGGTGTTGTGGGTACATGAATTAATGCCCCCTTCTGACACGCCCTAAATAAAATCCAGTCCATTACCCTCACTGAATTAGTAAGTAGAGTCTACCTGAGTGTAATTTGATCACAGCAGACAGTTCAGCGATAAAGATGTGGATTTAAGTTTAAAGTAGGGTCAGGTCATAAAACATTGTACTAACCTTTGATCTTTTTTACAGAGCTCTCTATACAATTCATCATCTGAAAAGCAAAAATGTATGGCACAGCCTCAAACCTACCAAGACATGGAAGTCCATCTAAACCGACATGCCAGGCAAGGAAATCATTGATAAAAAAAAGAAAAAAAAAGAAAAAAGAAAACACCGGTCTCCCACTACAGCTCAGGTGGGAGAATCAAATAACAAATTGAAAGGTCTTTGTTAAAAGAAAGCAATAACAAGTAAAGGTCCTGTGGAAATGTGGTAACAGGTTATTCTCCTTTCTTATTGTTGGGCATGATTCCATGCTAAAATAAACTTATAGCAATGAATAAAGACATTCAAAATAATATATTTGACCAAAATCCATATAATAGGTACTATGAAAAACTAAAACTGCAGCACCGACCGGTCAGCTACACAAACAATACGACCCGACTTTTGGCTTGCAATGTTATCTTCGTCAGGCTGTTTTTAGGAAGACAAACTAGAAATTACATAACAGGTCAGAAATAATCTATTTATATTTAATTTACTGTAATGCCACAATATTCACCTTTCAGCCCGTCTCCTTGCGTCCTTCCGTTTTTGAGCCGTACAAGTTTTGATGTCAATAATTTGGACATCTTTTTGCACTTTCTTGACAAAGTCTGCATAGCATAAAATCTGTTGTTTTTAATGATTGTTTACAGAAAATCAATAGCAAGAGCATCTGCATTCTTTATGTATACTAAGCTCTTAATTATGTTGTTCATCTTTTAATTATCTCATCTAAAAAAGAACAGACTTCTGTTGAAACCAAACTTTAATTGTTTGGCCACATTGATGTATCCTTCATCTGGTGTAAAAAAGAGAAATCTTCAACCTAAAAAAAAGAAAAAAACATCAAACATAATGATAGGAACCCCATGCTTTGGGTTGTTTTTCCAGGCAATTTACCACAGAACCTAACCACGGTAACAAGCACATTAAAAAGAGCAACATCTCTCAATATATCCTTGTAAGGCTGCAAACCTCTTGACAACGGAGTAGAGATCCAGCTTTCAGCAGGACAACGACCCTAAACATGGAGCCAGAGCTACTATGCTTTGATTCAGGTGAATGGTCCAGTCCAGTCTGGTCCAAACCTCCATCTATGTGTGAATAAACCTGAAGGATTATGTTCTCCGTCCAAACAGACAGAGCTTGACCTGTTTTGCAAATAACTGTCAAAAATTTTAGAAATTTAAAGCTGGTTGAGACAAACCCAAAAAAAGATTCACAGCTGCAATGGTGACAAAAGGTGATTCCGCAGAGAGGACCTGGAAACAATTTCAGGGCACACTTTTAAAACTTTTATTTGCAATAAACTTAAAAACCTTGTACAAAGGGTACAAGGTTTTTCCTCCTACTACACAACGAGCCAAAGTCAGGGGTTTTCTGTTTATTCCAAAAGCTTCCACCCACATCCATGAGAGAAAAGAAGCTATGTGATTAAAGTCCGGAGTGGGTGCTGCTGACAGCGGTTAAGAAAGAAAATCCTACCATTAAGATCAAGGCCATAAGTATTGAAATGAAGGCTTAAACAAAGCCCTGGTGATGATTGTGAAAATGTTTATGGATCCAGTAGGATTCATTTGAAAGCAGGGTTTTTGGGAATGCAGTACATCGGTGTGTTTATAGGTAACAACATGGGGAAACAATTATCCTAGCAATGGCAAATGATGGTGGAAACTCAATCTTTATGAGGCTAAACATGTCACCCAGTGTCAGAGAACCTGGTTTAAGACAAAGGTCCTTCAAAACGAAGAGACAGAAACCACACACGAACAGACAAGATATCAACTTTTTTTTTATTAACCTTTGTTTAACAAGGTAAAAGCAATGTAGTCAAGGCCTCTTTCCAACCTAACCAACAAAGACAGCGGCACGTCGTGGACAAAATGATGGACCTGGCGAACAACAACAGCATAAAAAAGTAATAATTTAAGATTTGAAACACAGGCACCGTTCAAAGGATTTCTGGTGTCAGATTCTTAAGATGGAACGGGGACATTTCAGCGAAACAAGTTCGAACAGTTTCAGTTCGGATTGGATGGGCATTCTAAGAAAAAAAGGCAGAGAACCTGAAAGTTGTCTTTCCCTTTTCGGTTTGAACCCGTGATACAGAGAAGCACAACATGTCTTGACATCTACAAAGAGAAACTTTACAGATGTAACTTGCAACTGCAAAATGAAAAGGAATTTTTCTTCTCTGATCTCATGAGCAAAAACATCAATAATGGTTGTGCCTCCAAAGTCAACAGGTTAATAAACCCTCCTGGGTTTTTTGGCATCTGAACTGCACTCCACCGGGGCCTGGAATGATTAGATTAGATGGGTTGTCTTTGTACCCATATCAAGTTCGGTACCAAAGCTGTTGCCAAGTGTAACTGATTTTGGCAAAATGTCCCAATTAAACCAAATAAACTTCAAAAGCTTAGAATAAATTGCTCACCAGCAAAGTTCCTCCTCCTGCTGCCTTTATGTTTTACCCACAGCTTTCTTTAAGAAAGTTTTGCCTGTCTTAGCGTCTTATTTGACTCAGATAATAAACACATCCCTTCTCTCAGATGTCTTCCCCGAGTCTCTAAAACCAGGCGTTATTAAACAATTTACTACTACTGCAGAAATACAGTTACCTGACTCCGCCAGATAGATTTGCTCCGCATATCCATCTGGAAACCTTCCGTTGAAGTAATTTTGGGAAGGGGCGAAAATACTGGTTAGCTGATTGGCCTATGTTGGTGATAGACGTGCCAAATAAACCAATCAGATTCCTCGTCGCTCTGTTACGAGCGACGACGAAAACACAACCAAAAGCCAAGCTACTCTTGCTGCTGCAGGTAAAGGCTCGTTAGCTCAGCAAAGAAATATTCTGTAATTCCGATAAAACTTGCTCGATAGCCACGCTAACGCTAGTTTCATCGGCTGAAGCCGCCATGTTCTTTAGACTGAACTGTCGCTCCTCGTTGCGTCACACCTCAACCCGCCTCAAAGCCAACACTGATTGGACGTTTGTTTGGTGAACGGCTCCAAATTTTCTTCAACGGAGGGTAGCCAGACTGGTCTGCGAGTGAAACCTTGAAAGCTCGCGAGATCAGGATGGTCTCACGAGGCTAGAACTACAGGCCCATCTCAAACGTCACCTTTAGCAGTAAGATTATTGATAAAGCTGTGTTTCAACAATTAAGTACTTTCTTAACAATGGCCAGCCGCTTTGACGTTTTCCAGTCAGGTTTTCGTGCTCACCACAGTACAGAGACCGCCCATGTCAAAGTGTTTCATGACATCCATGTAGCAAACGGGCTTAAATCGGAGGCAACTGGACTTTCGCTCTGTTCTTTCTGAAAATGTTTCGACACCTGTCCAGGAGTTTTTGTCAAATCTGGTGGCTCCAGGCATAAAAATGCAAACTGTGGAAGAACCATAGTGCTGGTATTACTGATCCTCGGTGCAGCATTTGACACTGTCGATCACTCCATTCTGTTAGAGCGCCTGGAAAACTGGCTTAGCCTTTCTAGTACAGCACTCGATTGCTTTAAATCTGACTTAAAGGACAGGGACTTTGTTGTATCAGTAGGTAACTTTAGATCAGAGACGACAAAAATCACATGTGGGGTTCCCCAAGGGTCCATCCTGGGTCCCCTCCTATTCAATATCAACATGCTCCCTCTAGCCTAGATCATAAACAACAACAACGTCAGTTAACATATCTATGCAGACGGCACACAGCTCTACGTGACCAGGTGACTATGAACCAGTTCAGGCACTGAGTAAATGCTTAGGAGAAATCAATGCATGGATTTGCCAAAATTTTCTACAGTTGAATAAAAACAAATCTGAAGCAATCAACAGAGTTTATCTGAGTTCATCTTTCATATTTCATTGTATAGTAGTTTAGGTTTGCTGTTATTTAACCATCTAAAAATAAATATTTGGACCTTACAAAATTCATAAACTTAAGACTGAATGTCCGGGGTTCAATTCCAAGTAAGGGACCTTTATGCACGGAGTTTGGATGTTCTTCATTGACAAGTGAACGCTCTCTCTGGGTACCATAACGTCCTCCCACTGTCTATGAGTTTGGTAAGCTGACCCCTTTAAACATTTAGTTGTGAGAAGCTGCATTTTACAAAGTGTTTAGCTATGCAGTGTTTATTTATACATCTGGATATAGCTAAAAGTGGTTTAATTAAAAGCCAAAAACATCAGGGCATTCATAATGGAGATCATAAAATGTGCTTTGCAATCATAATAAGTAGTGCAAACAGCATAACTGTTCAAAAAGTATCTTTAAAAATACAAAAATTTGGAACCTGATGAAAAAAATCTAATTTAAAGGTTTTTAAATAAATAAATAAACAAGAGCTAACCAAATCTGAGTCTCTGCTTCTACTGTTGTTGTAATGAACCTTTAATAAATGGGCCAGAGACAACCTACAGAGTAGTAAGAGAAGGTAACCTTGCCCGCAAGATGAATTCTCATGGTATTTGTGCGTTCACAAACACACAAGAATTCATCTTGTACCGCCCCGGCTTCTACCGTTTGTGAACGTGATTGGTCCAAACCATTTTTGGTTCGGGCCAATCACGTTGCAGTATTCTGGTTTAAGGCGGGACATACTGGTGCGACGAACCAACATAAACATGGCAGCACAGGAGGACGAATGCATAGCTGCTGCTATCACATCTGTTTTGTAAGAATCCGCACTTCAGTCTTTAATGGTAGAACAGCAAGATGTGCCTTGACTAGATTACTAGAATGTGGTTTCTCATGACGTCTGCTGCTTAAGTTTTAATTTGATAGCATGATTGGCTAAAACCAACCTTTGGTAGGCGGGCACCAAGTGTTGCTTCATCCAATCAGCTCAGAGAGTTCTGCTGAATTTCCCTCCTTATCTCAAACGGATTCAATGGGAGCAATTCCCAGATTGATAATGTGCAGAACTTCAGTGCTATACATTATCCATCTGGCTGGCCAGGATAAAGAGTTGGTCCTATACCACTGAAAGCTTTTAATGTAAGAGAAGGGATTTCAGCATCATCTCTAAGCGTAGGAAGACATCAGTTCATAGCAGCTGGAACTGGACCAGTGTGTTCTCCCCTTTAGGTTCTGGTGAGCTGCAGCATTTTGACCCCTCTGCTGTTTTCTGGGAGTGCAGCACAATAATAAGGCATGGATCAATGTTTCTGGAACTTCTTGTTAGAAATGTTCTTAATTTAGCAGCATTTCTAAGGTGAAATGCTAATATTTTGAAGAGCCTCTTCATTTGGGAATATAAGCTTAAATCAACGGTAACACAGAGATGATCTCTGACTTAACCCACAGAGTTTGCCCCCCTAGGTTATTTAAAAGCAATTTGTCGATTTTTGTCGTTCCGTTAAGCTTTAAAAAGCATGTAAACTGTTGCCTTCCACTTGCGTTTCTGTGCCTCCATGTAATAAACTGATAGAGGTTATCCAGTGTACCCAGCTGACGCCCTTCCTAACCCTGCAAGGGGTAAGCGAGAACGGAAAATGGATTAATGGGTGAATTGGTAGAACCAGCCCTGTAAACAATGTAAAGCAGGATTTGTACACTTTGCACGAGACCCTCACAGTGACCCTGAGCAAGGCAGCAGTCGTCTGCTCAACAAAACATCCTCTTAAGCCGTGAAGCTCTACTTTCTGTTTGACTTGCACTGGGCGGAGGAATGTTAGAGTCAAAGAAACATTACTGTGTCCTAAAGTATGAACGATGAAGATCCTTTTTTAACAAGAATAAGCCAGGCTGTGACTGATCTTCAAATCCTGTGGTGAAGTAGGCGTATTTTGATGGTGATGTAGACAATCTTGTGTTTAGTTAATCAGTACGTTAAAAGACAATAGTTTCATCAAGGTCAAAAGGAAGATGCAGAAAATGTCTTACTTTTTTTCGGGTCTTTTTTTATTTGTTGGTTTTAAGTTTTTACTTTAAGTAGAAAATATTTGCCAGTTTTCGACTCAAATACGTTCTTATGCTCAAAGGTTCCATAAAATGAGCTCCAAAGCACTAGATTTATGCTTTTTGGAGATTTAATCTGCCTTAAGTGAGTTAAATAACCTAAGTGTGCATTGGAAATGTTGAATCCAAAACTATATTTTTTTTGTGTGTCCTGTCTGACAACGTGTTAATAAGAATTGTTGTCTTAATGCAAAAACAAAAAAGATGTTACTTTCACAAGTGGAGCCTCACTGCTTTCGCCACAGTGCTCCGCTTGATGTTTATATGCAAGAAGCTTTATTAGATTTTATGCTGGGACTGTTTCATGTTCAATGGACACTGAAATGGGAAGATAAAAGACAAAAAAAGGAGAGAAACAGATGAGACAAAAATCTAAAAAGGAGAAAAGGTGAAAGAGAAAGAGGAAAGGGAGAGAGCAATATAACATGCTCTAAGTCTGCTTCTACACACACAAAGACAGATATAAACAAGAACAAAACCAACCAAAAAAGAATTACAGGTGCAAACAATCAACACCTTGATACCAGCACTAAAGAATATACAGTATTATTTAATATAAAATGTATAAAGTGACAGCTAAAGATAATAATTTGGGTTTTCTGTATAGAAGTGAATCTGTAAGTACCTGAATCCAAGCCTGTTTGTGAGAGTATGCCTGTGTGTGTAAGGTTTTTCATAAGAAAAATGCTCAATAGTGTTTGTGAGGAGCTAAAGACCTGCCCCCCAGAGCACTGAGGCAGACGCTAGGGGAACCAGAACACCAGTTGCCTGAAGGGACCCCTAGGGCAATGGTGCCCACAAGGGGCCAATACAGGGAAAGCTGCCTCCCCCATTCCAGAGAAGAGGAGAGATGAGACCCAGGAATCCCCCCCCCCCCCCCCGCCCCCCCGTAACAGCCACAATGCAGTGGCCCCAAAGACCCAAGGCCCACAACAGAACCACGGGGACCAAGCCCCACGAAGCAGTCGCTGGGGGTGAGCTAGCGCCTGCCCTGGCACCCAGCCCGGGCACCAAGGATCACCAGGGCACCAGCAGCCCAAGGCGCCTGCCAACGGAGGAGAGCAGGCCGGGGGGTGGGGGTTGGTAATGGGCTCCATACTTATTGTGGAGAGGGGGCATTCTAAACACAACCTGACAAAAGGACAAACAGAAAACCACGTAACACAGTCACTGTGAAATAGCCTGACCAAAGTGGCTGAAGAAGGCAGTAGGCAGATGCTGTCCAGTGTAGCAGGTGGTTTATTTACAACAAAATAGTGAAAACATATTGCAGTCCTAGTCCACCCGGAGATAGAGACAACCAACCAGAGCCCACCCCACAAACCCTGAGGTGCTGCCTCCCGCACAACCTGCCCTCCATACCTAAGCCCCCCCCCCCCGCCCCCTCCATATTCCAGGGGTGAGCAAAAGGCCAGCCCCAGCCGACCACTGGAACCCAACGGCCACCCACAGACAAGACCTCAACCAGGTGGCCCGCTCCTCCTCCAGGTCCCGGACTCCGGATGGCAATCGGAGAACAGGGGTGTGAGAAAGACCCCAAGCCTGCCTCTGCCTGCTCAAATGTTGTGTTACTGCATGTTGTTCTCAAGTGTGTTTAAAAGGGCCAAGAAGGTGGGTGCCCCTCTGGAGGGTAACAGGTGCCGGCCAAACAATGAAGAATAATGAGTGGTCACCTGCTTCTAAAGTGCCATTCATCAGGTGATCCGACCTTAGTCTGAGTTATATACATCAGTGAAGACCGACAGCCGCCTAGATTGCTGCGTTGGCAGTCTTTAGGGACCCTGTTTCGCCAGAGACGGCCACGGGGCCGCCCGCCAGAGACCATGTCTTGATTTGGACTTTTGGCTGAATGGCCAGTTTTCCCCATTTTCTGCTCCACTTCACCATATCACAGACCTCTGCTGCCACTAAGTGCTTCCAAGCCATTTCCCCTGGGACTCTCACTATTTATACCTGTCATTCTCTCCCAGATCGTCTTTGAGCCTTGTGTGAGTTGCCATCCAGCATTAGTGTTTGCGTCGCCTGTTTTTTGACCCTGTTCTGTTTCTTGGATTCTTCTGTCTCACCTTGTCCTCGCTGGATACCTCATAGGACTTCTGACTTCTGGACGTAACCTTGTGCTGTGTTCTCAACCACGATTCTAACCTAGCCTTTGTTCTGTCTGCCTTCTCCTGCCTGCCAACCAGTGTAGCTCACCTTACAGACCTGTTCTCTGCCTCCAGCCTTGTCTGCCTGTCATCTCCTGCTGTGAGCAGCCTACTCTTTTCAGGACTGTTGCCTGCCAGAATTCAGTATTTGTTTTTATTTGTTCAGTATTGTTCAGTATTTGTTTTAGTTATCAATAAACCTTTTAAGGTCAACAATGTGTCTGGCTCGAATATCAGGTTCTCTCGTCTGCTAATCAATATAGGTTAACATGGACTGATGAAACTCATGCGCCTCAAAATTTGACTAACATTTTCAGATGGTGCTGCATGTAAGAACACAGCTGACTGCATCAGTCACCTCGGACATTTTGCGGAAATTATGTGGTTATGTGACCGTTCATGCTGCAACAAGCTGCTGCTGCATAATGATTTTTGCTTTTATGTACGTAAACATCCACTGTTAAATCCAGAGGTTGCCTAAGGTCACAAATATCTCAATACAGAGTAAGTTTTGTGTCACATTCTTGTGTGTTTTACATTCTGCTTTACTAGTTTCCTTTTGCAAAGATATTTCCTGTTTTGTAGTTTAACATTAAATGGAAAATATTAATTTGTGGTCATGTGTGAAAGCATTGCATTATGGGAAACATCCTAGAAGAGAACATTGCTAGGCCAGAGGAAATTTAAATCTAACTGTTCTTTCCTCTGCAGGAGCAAGGAAGCTGGTGAGAGGAGGAAAGAAGATGGAAGCTGCTAAATTCAGGGTAAATCTGTTAAAGGCATACTATGCAACATTTTTCAGTTAATGTGTTCCACATCGTTTTGGATGATTAAATGAGTCATTTCAGGTCGAACAAAGGTTTTCTCGGCCGCCCTGGTGGTCTGTGGGGGAAATACCGCACTTGCACAAGAGCCCTCGGCCCGCACACACAGGCTCAGAAGTCTCGCTTTACGGCGAGAACTCCATGTGTTTTTGCCCTGCCATTCACTATATGCACGCGCGAAAGCAACAACAAAGAACCGCGTGTTAACGTCAAATAAACATGCAAGCATATCAAGTTTTTTTTTATTATTATTATTATTATTTTTTTTTTTTTTGAATGTTGGCGAGGCGGTAGAGTGAGGCGGCGATAGCGCTGCGGGAAACCCTGATGTTCATACCTTCACTGTGTTAGTCATTGTTTGTACTGCCGTTTTTTTTACTTTTCGTTGCGTTCGCCTGTCTGCTAAACTCAAAATAACCGCGCCTGGCTTGATGGAGAAACCAGAACAGCTGAGCATCTTTATGACAGTGCACTTTTACTTTCGCCCTCTGGGGGGAGCCTCGCTGGAAAATCAACCCCGGTTGCATAGTATACCTTTAAAAACCTTCAAGCAACATACCACTAAACATTATTCACGACAGTGGATTGGTTTACATAGAAGCATAGTCATGTGTTAGAATGACCTAGTCAAAGTCTCAACCAAAATCTAATTGATGAGCTGTGGTAAGACTTGAGAATCCCTCAGAAGATCTGATCGCCATCCAAACTGGCCGAATTTGATTTATTTTTGTAAAGGAGGACAGGCAAACCTGTCTTTAGTGGAAGGTGGGTCTACACAGGATAAACTGTGACTGATGAACGAATGCAAGCCACACCTTTAAGATTCCTATTTGTTAATAATGTTGCCATGTATCCATTTCCTGAGCTTTCAAAATTATGCTCTACTGTGTGTGACAAGGAATCCTAATAGAATACATTCAAGGCGAGAAAAAAAAAAAAACATCAAAAAGTTTGAGGGTTATGAATCCTTTGTAAGGCTCTGTACAATTCAGAACCAAACATTACATTTAGTTGGTGTAATGGTAGACATTATCCTCTCATTTTCAGGATTTTAGCTTTAAAACCTATATTTTAAAGCATGCTGCTCCCTCAAACACTGTGTGTCAACTTTTTAGGGAAAACCATGTCAACACATTCCAGAATTAAACCTTTGTCCCAAACTATCAGCGGGTCTTTAGGTGGACTGGATAAAGTAGGTTAACATGGATTGATGAAACTCTGCTGACACTACTGGAGAAAAATGTGTCAGTTCTCCCCGTGACTCCGGGTTGACCCATTCTGGGTTGACCCGGGTGCATTACCTCTCCCCGGCTGACGGCAGATGTTTCTCTGCAACAGAAACTGGCAAGAGCCCAACACGGAGATAAGAACGTCTCTCTCTCTCTCACACACACACACAATCATACCCTCTCACAGACGCAGAGGCGCTCCGTTTCATCCCGCAAACAGCTCAGCTCTGCGGACAGAACCCGTAAAAAGGAACGATGCGGTGCACACATGGAAACACACACATAGGATATGCTGGGCTGAGAGGGGGGGGGGGGTGTTTTGTATGATATGCTGAACAATGAGGAACTGAAGAGTCGACTTCATTGAAACTATGAAAACAATGTAGGCCGGGCGTTCAAGGCCACGGAAACATCATTCATTTAACAATCGGTCAGAAGCTTATTAATTTCCTGTCCCTTTTATCCAGCACACTGGAGCTTAACACAGATAAAACAAGCATTTAATAAAACATCAAAGGTTTGCAACACCACAGATAACCACACCCACTCACATCTATGTCGTGCTCCACACCCGCTCACATTTATTTTGTGTGACAGAATCTTTCTACTGCCTAAAGGTTTATAATATTGTCATAAATTACAAACAAGGGGTTTATTAAAACTTTATGTCTTGGACAACTGCAACGAGACTCGATGTTTAACTTTAGATTTCCTGAGCCGTCTCTGGGTTTTGTCACCATGAGGACTTCCTAACAGCTAAAGAGACTCTTGGCAAACTGCGTAGTGTTAATGTTGACTAACGGCAGGACACTAAGCCAATAAATCTACATCTCCTCTATTTGCACAGAGATGCCAAATGACTGGCATAATGAAGACGATGCCTACAGGTGTTTAAGAAAGACACACGCATGCCTCATACATGCATAGAGGCAGCAACGAAATGCAGAAAATACTCCCTGAGATCCAAACCAGCAGAGCCCTCTCACACATTCCACAACGGTTTCCTCACAGGAGTGGAAAGAAACCAAACCCTGGCCTTTAAAAGAAAACAAATGGTGGATCTGCCAAGCCCAGGGATAAAGTCCTGAGGAAAACTCCCTCCTTCCCTCTCCACCTCTCTGCTCTAGTCCAGTCCCGCCTCCCGCCTGCACTATATCAACAGCCTGCCTCCCACTATCAAACCCCACAGAGCTGCACAGTCCACAGCTGCCTAACGGTCCTCTCTACTCGCGTCGTCTCCTGACCAGCAGAAAGTCTCCCATCATGTACTACCAACAGAGCTACGGCAGCGGCCCCTCGGTCGTCACCAGAACAACCCGCAGCTACACATCCAGCGCTGCCCCCCACAAGGCCCACAGTGTGTCAGGCCTGAGCTTCAGGAGCGGCCCCCGCATCTCTTCCTCCAGCGCCCGGATGGTCTCCTCCGGTTACGGCGGTGGTATGGGAGGGGGCTTTGAGCTATCCAACGCCCTGGACCAGAGCACCATCCACCTGAACGAGAAGGCCACCATGCAGAACTTGAACGACCGTCTGGCCAACTACCTGGACAAGGTGCGCTCTCTGGAAGCGGCCAATGCCAAGCTGGAGAAGCAGATCAGAGAGTACTACGAGAAGAAGGGACCGGCAGCCGAGAGGGACTACAGCAACTACTGGGCTATCATTAATGACCTGAAAGATAAGGTATGTCTAAGTATGGCGGACTCGACTACGAGTCAAATATTTGCAGGGCTGTTAATGATTATCAGCGGGGAGCAGTTAGTAGGATGTGGAGCCTGATGTTCTGAGGCTTTTATAAACTTTTCTGGGTCTTAAGAGACTCATGCAACAGACGAGGAGTCAGGGTTGAGGAAATATCTGTTTTACTCTGCAGTTTCACCAGCAGATCAAAATCAAAACCGGTCTTAAGCAATTCTAAATGAACTGTGTAACCAATCCCAAGGCCTGTGTTTGTTTTCTCTCCAGATCAACGCTGCCACCATTGAAAACGCCCACATCCTGCTCCAGATTGATAACTCCAAACTGGCAGCAGATGACTTCAAAACCAAGTAAGAAAAACAAAAAACGCTTAATGTCACACAAGCATTTTTTTTAATAGTAGCTGCTCATGCTGATTATTTGTATTCCTTTGACCCGATTAGATTCGATCATGAGTTGATGATGCGCCAGTCCGTAGAGGCCGACATCGCCAACCTCCGCCGCCTGCTGGACCAGACCACCCTGACCAAGGCTGACCTGGAGATGCAGATCGAAGGCCTGCAGGATGAGCTGGCCTACCTGAAGAAGAACCACGCAGAGGTTGGCTGACATTGAGCGGCTTTTCTATGCCCCCACACGCTGATGCAGAGCAGACCCAATATGTGTTTTCTTTACCTCTTCCAGGAACTGGCAGCAATGCGCTCTCAGCTCACCGGCACAGTCAATGTGGAGGTGGACGCCGCACCTCAGCAAGACCTGAACAAGATCATGGAGGAGATCCGCGCCCAGTATGAAGGAATCACTGATAAGCATCGTCGGGAACAGGAGGCTTGGTTTAATGAGAAGGTGAGGAGACGCGCCCATAAACAAGTGATTGCAGCCCAACACATTGTAAATGGGGAGGTTTGCTCCCTCTGCAGCCTGTCTTTAAACATAATCTTCATAATTACAGAGACGTGAGAATGTGTCTTGATTTTTTTTTTTTCGTTTCAGTCAGCGAACCTGAACAAGGAAGTGGCCATTAGCACAGAAGTCATCCAGACGTCCAAGACAGAGATCAATGACCTGCGGCGCACACTCCAGGGTCTGGAGATCGAGCTGCAGTCCCAACTCAGCATGGTGAGCATGAAACGACCCATAAACCCCCAGAAAACGTGTTAAAACCTCACTGACTGTCGCCCTATGTGAGCAAAAGCTCCCACATCCAAGCCTGGTCAGGAAAAAAAGGAGGAAGGAGACAGAAGATAAAGAAGGAGAATAGGAGAGAGAGTGACGACACTGTAGGAGCAATGAAGGGAGCATTAGGGAAGGGAGGAGCTCCTACCTAGGAAAGCATTTCACAGACGTGTGTTTGAATTCTGGAAGTCATAAGAGAGTTTGAGGAAGGCTGAAGAAGTTGTGATCCCGTGGGTTTTCTGTGCCCAGATGGAGTTGAGTCACTCAGCACTCCCAGAAACAGACCTCCCTGCTGCAAACACATAAATACGTTCAGAATCTCATTCAAACCGAGCTGCTCTTTATCCTCTCATAAAGGAGGGGAGCTGCAAAGCAAACAGCCCTGCCTTTGTGTCTGGCCTGCTGCATCCAGGGTGTGGCTGCAGCAGAGGAGGACTCAGAATCCCGACTGAAAAGACTTCAGTCACTCAAGACTTAGTTGCATGTAGAAACAACAGCAAAAAACTTTTGTTTTTCTTCTGATATGTCACAGAAAGGGGCTTTGGAAAATACGTTGGCAGAGACAGAGGCCCGCTACAGCGCCATGCTCAGCGGTTACCAGAACACCATCAACATGCTAGAAGCAGAGCTCTCCAACGTGCGGGGTAGCATCGAGACGCAGGGCCAAGAGTACAGGATGCTTCTGGACATCAAGACCAGGCTGGAGCAGGAGATCGCCACCTACAGGAGCCTGCTGGAGTCGGAGGACGCCAGGTAAACCCAGTTGAGTGACTTCTTTTACCTTATACAACTATAATGCAAGGAAAAAAAGGTCTCCTCACTCACTGTGTTCATCTTTTCTCTCTTCCTTTAATCATTTCAGGCCAATTGGCACAGGTAAAACATACAGATTTGTCAAAACACAATGCAAACACGATAGCTTTGAGCAAACGCTATAATAATTCTCCCTTCTTTCTTTGTAACAGGAACCTCAAAGACGACGGTCACAACGACAACTGTGCGCTCTTCCAGCTAGACAACCTGACTGGCAGGATAAGCTGTTCTCACACACACATACACACACACACACGCTATCTGTTGATCAAATGCTGTTAAGTGAGATGAGGAAAACAGTACTAACAAATCCTGATGTACAGTACTGTGTGTGTGTTTGTGTGAGACTTGTTTGTCAAATAAAAGTTGCTGTTTGAGATAAGAGTTTGGCTGTTTTCTTTGGACTGCACTTTCACGTCTTTTTTTTCCATGACATAGTTTCGTGTTTATGTAGTCTCCATGGCAGCAGCGGTACTTTTTGGGAGGTGGGATGTGAAGTTTTCTTTTTTTTTTTTTTTTTTTTTTGAGGAAATGTCTTACGTAATCAGGCGGCTGTCAGGAAAAGGGTGAACAATTGTTAAGAGTTAGAGTCTGGAAAGAATTAGGATGTGGAGGAAAGGCCACTCAGCCGCTTCAGGGTTCAGCAAATAAAGATACACTGCCCTGCAAAAATATTCACACCACTTGAACTTTTTCACTTTTTCTATATGAAAATTTAGACTTAGACAACTTTATTTGTAATTTTGTATGCACAGAGTGTGTACAGAACGAAATTTCGTTGCATACAAAATCACAAATTTCAATGAATTTTCTTGAGACTTTATGTGATGGACTGACAGAAAGTGGTGCATGACACCATGTAAAACCACCTTTTCATTTTTTAGGTAAAAAAGCTATCTAAATCAACCTATGTGGCCCTATGTGCCAGAGGAATCCCCTCAAAGATATAAGAATAAACTGTAAAGTGCCTCGAGATGACATGTTTCATGAATTGGCGCTATATAAATAAAATTGAATTGAATTGAAAAGTTTAGAATCAATATGTCCCTTAACTAGAACCTGTGTGACAAAATTAAGTGGGATAAAAGATCTCAAAAAGCAGCTCATCAACAGCAGATGGGGAACAAAGTCATTGAGATCTATCAGTATGGAAAGAACAACTAAGCCATTTAGCAACTCAAGGAGATCACAGTGGGAACCATTATCCACAAATGGAGGAAACATGGAACAGCGGTGAACCCGAGTGCATCCATGACTCATCCAAAAGGTCACAAAACAAGCCAGAGCATCCAAAGCAACGCTGGCCTCGCTTGCTTTAGTTACAGTCAGAGTTCATGAGTCAACAGCGGGGAGAAGCACTGGGCATGAATGGCCTCCATGAGGCTAAAACCACTTCTGAACAAAAACATCACAAAGCCTCGTGTCACGTTTGCCAAAAACATCTTGAGGAGCTGCTTTCAGACTCTTAGAGCGACCTTCTGCACGTTCAGTGGAACCTGTTGAATCGAGTGAGCGTCGTAACCTGTGGTGTGAAATATTTCCATCATTTAAGAAAAAGAAACATCCCACCCACAGTCAAATATGGCGGTGCGATGGTCTGGTTCTGCTTTGCTATTTTCAGGACCTGGACGACAGAAACATAAATTCTGACGGTGTCTAGAGATCATTTCAGAACCTTAAGCTCAAGGGGAATTGGGTTATGCAGCAGATCCAAAATACTAAAAAGAAGTCCTCTTTGAAAAGGCAACAAAAAAATACCTCCACTGTGGCCGGTTTCTTTGCAGAGACAATTGTGCAAGGAAGAGTGGACCAAACTTTCTCCTCAGTAATTTGAAGACTAATTACAGGTTATCAAACTCACGATGGCAGTCGTGGTCACCAAGGGTTATCAGGTTGAAGGAACAATTACAGTCATTCAATAAATTGGAATATTATTGAAAAGAGCTTTTTTCAGTAACTCAATTTAGTTAAGGAAACCCATTATATAGATCAGCAGACTGATGATGTTTTAAAGCCTTCTGTTAATTATATATATTTATTCCACCTCTAATATAAAAACACCATTTAAGATTAAAATATTAGATCAGACCAATTAAAAGAAGCTGCATTTCTCAATGGGGGCTTAATGAAAAGTATGTTTAAGACCTGCTTAAGGATAGTTTTTTTTAAAAGGTACTTTTAATCCGACAAACAAGCCTCTTATAAAAGCATATTAAAATGTATTGAATTTGTGGGTAGTTTTTCCATATGGGTCAGGTTGGTTTGGGTGTTTTCTTCCAAAATAAATAGAAGCATCATTTGAAAACTGCTTTTATTATCTTTGTTCTAAATATTTTTTACCGCAATGTAAAATCCATTAAATTGAAAATCAATAAAATTTGTTTTGATGTAACAATCAATGGAAAACTTAAATGGGTGTGCATACTCTTGCAAGACACTGTAAATGACTATAATGTAATAAAACAAAAATGACTATAGAGTTTGGCTAGAAACTTTTTTTTCAAACAAGACACACCCAAATGGTTGACTAAACTTTGCCCTGGAAACTTCTCAGCGCAGTTACATCCCGTCTGTGTAGCTCCTGTCACCTAGAAACAAGAACACACACACACACACGTGGCTGAGGACAGAAAGACGGAGTAAGAAACAATGCAAACAGTGACTAACTAAACAAAGAGAGTCATTGTGGAAACAGGTGTTATCAGCACAGGACTCTGACCCGTTTCATCATCTTAAATTAATACCGGAACGCCAAAGACATTCTCTGGTGGAGAGCCTCGTCTGAAGCTGACGGGCTACATCTGACTTGTGCAAGCGTCGCCTGAAATTACAGAGAAATCCTTTGAGGGGGTTCAAAATTCTCAAGCAATGTAGTAATGATCAGCTCAACAAGAACAGAAGATCTCATTGCAGTTTTTAACTCTCTCAGAGGAGCTTCGCTCAACCGTATTTGGAGCCGTCGAGCTGCAGATCAGCACCTCTTTCACCCTTAATGCAAAGTACTTTCGCTTATCTTTCTAATTTTATAGGTAAATCCGCAGCAGAGGTCATAAAAAAGATGAAACCATTTCACCCAGAGTGGCGTTTAACAGAGCAAGCCCCTTGTTTAAGAGATACTTCATCACTCTCTTGGAATGTCATAAGTGTTTCTTTTTTATAACACTTTAATGCTAAACTAGGTAAGTTTTATCTTCAGCATTTATTCAAATAATAAAGGTGAAAAAGAGCCCCCTTAACCTATAACTGTGTGACTGAGCCATTCTTTCTCTGTAACAGCACATCCTTGGTCACCATATTAAAAAACAAAACAACAAAAACGTAAAATTTCAATACACCACAGGCTTATCCCCACGAGGACGTATTCTGTCGCTGGGCGTTATCTTGTACCCTGGCTTGGCGCCAGAGCTGGTTTCGTGAGGCAGAAGGGTGGATTACTGGTGGGAGCCAGCAGGGGTTGTCCTGTGTTGCAGGCCAGCATGTGGGTCTATTTGCTTACACACAATGTAGTGTGATATGACCTGTATTGTATTGTTGGTTGATGAGGGTTGCTCTGTTCTGGTCAATTGTGCCCTTTGCCTTTGCTGTCAAATTATTATTTATGTCAAGAAATACAAAAATACAATACAAAATGCTAATTAAACTGGAAAAAGCTGTTCCTGCATAAAAGCGAGTGAGAATGCTAATCGGCAGAATGATTTGAGCAGAAGATGCAGAAGATCCATGCAGAAGAGAAAAAATAGCTTAAAAACATTGAAATCAGATTTGAAGAATTTTAAAAAATTAAAGAATTTAAAAAAATTGAATTAGAAGAAATAGAAGAATGTGAAGAATTTGAAAAATTTGAAGGTATTTGAAAAATTTGAAGGAATTTGAAGAATGTGAAAGAATGTGAAGGAATGTGAAAATTTTGAAGAAGTTGAAGAATTTGAAAAAATTAAAAAAAAATTAAAATTTGAAGAATTAGAACAATTAGAAGAATTGGAAGAATTGAAAGAATTGGAAGAATTGGAAGACATTTTTATCAATTTGCATTGATTTCAATGGGAACAGCCAAAAAAATCGCACAAATAGTGAAATATTTTAAAAAGTGTAAAAGTTAGCATAACCATGACATAAAGCAGTCATGCCGGGAACGAGCCGAACGTTTTGATACCAAAATTGTTGAAATCGGTTGAAGTATGCGGGAGTAGTTAGCCGCCGACGGAATAACAATAATAAAGAAAAACAGGAAAACAATAAGTGAGAATGCTGTATAGCATTCTCACTGATTAAATGCCATCCAGTTTGACTCTAGCTATAAAGTAATGTATTTATCTTCAGTTTGTCATCCAGTCATCCATTGTCCACACCTGCTCACCATTGCACGGTCACAGGTGCCTATCTCCAATGGTCACTGGGCGGTCCCCATGCTGAACAGGTCGCCAGTCTATCACAGGGCAACCAACCATGCACAAACACACTCACACCTAAGGACAATTTAAAGAGACCAATTCACCTAGTAATCATGTTTTTGGACTATGGGAAGAAGCCAGAGTACCCAAAGAGAACCCGTGCATGCAAACGGAGAACATGCAGACACCATGCTGGAATTTGATCCCAGGACCTTCTTGCAGGAAAGCAACAGTACTGCCAAGTGTGCCGTAGGGCAGCCTCAGATTATTATGCTAATTGATAAAAAATTAAATATTATTCTAATTGCTAAAAAACAAAAAAGGATTTCTATCCAAGGAGACCTATAGAAATCCTTTAGGAATCCCCGCTCCTTAAAGGTGCCATGAAATCATTATATAAACCATTTCATGTAGTTTATATTGCTCCATATGTAAATACTCCAGAAGAATTTCCTGAAAAATAAATAACGTCAGCTTGTTTTTTTGTCAGGCCAAATGTCCCTCCTCATTAAAAGGGTTGGGTACAGTAATGATATGCAGCTCTACCAAGTTGACTTCACTCTGATTGGATACAACCATATTTGGAAAACCTGTAAAACGCGGTCCCCCCCACACCACTTTGCCCCTCCATCCACACCCCCGCTTCTCAGCGCAACACTCCCTCACAAATCCATTATTCTTCTTTTATGGCTAGTGGGTATGTTTATGTTGCAGGATGTCGGACAGGCGAGGCCAAGTTGATCAAAAGCTTGAACCTGGCAGCTCGATTCAACACAGTGGGACAGAAATAAACGGGCACATAGACCGCGCCGGGGAGCTCGTTGCAGCAGCACAGCCGTGACACAGGAATATTATGCAGCTGGCTGCCAGCTCTTCACTGTGGTGACTGCGGAGGAGAGCTCACTCTCCCGGGCAGCGACAGGAAAATCATGCAGCTGTGAAGTTAGGTTGAGGTTGAATATGGGATAATGGCGCTCTGCGGCTTCTGCGACGACTGTCTGTTCGAGCCGATACAGGGAGGCTGATCTGGGGCTGCCGTCTGTTCATTGCTCTGCCTTCCTCCTCTCAAGTGGAGCCGTCAGACATGCTAGCGCGACTCACAGCAGCTGCATCAGCTGTGGGGATGAGGGGAGGGGGAAGGCTGTTTGGTTGATGGTGTGTTCTGATTGGAGAATATGAATTACGTAGAAAGATAACCTGCTTTCTGATCTGACCGCTTTTGAGCAAAGAAACAAAGCTGACCACGGTATTCACTTTTGACCTTGACTGAGCCTCATCAGTGCACAACAGATCATATTATACCCCCCAAAAAAACTCAGAAAATTTTAATTTATTGTCATGGCTCCTTTAAGTGTTGCAAATTAAAAATAATGGTTGGACTAATCCAAAAAAAAGCAGATGTTTATGTGTGTTCTTATACATATATTTGCCACAAAAAACGGGGGCAGAAGCATGCACTTTTTAAATATTTCCTTGCCCAAAAATGAAAATAAATTAATAAATAAATTGAGTTGGCCAGCACATTTTTTGGTCCAAAAGAGCAATCAATATTTATAAAATCTGGACTTAATTTAAGCATATTAAATGACAAGATCTTCAATCGTCACGTAAATGGTAGGGGGGGGGGGGGGGGGGGGGGACCTACCATTAAATGGTAGGTCTCCACCCCTACACAGCTACAGCTTCTTTCTGGAGCGTGTTATTTTTAAAGGGTGAAGCTTGAGCCTTCAGTTCCCATTTTTCATTTTAAGTGAAGCCAAAGGCACAGGAAAGTTTTAAGTGAGGGGACATGCAAAGGCCCACATTACATACATAGGTCCAAAAGAGACGGCAGAAACCGTCCACATGTGTGCAACAGCTGAACTGTGTCTCTACTGCCTGCAGACATGGTCGCCAAGCGATCAATCAGCACTCAGCTCGTGGGATAATGCAGCCGCTCTTTCTGCTTTAATGCCCAAGGTTTGCCCCTGAATAAAACCCTGAGTGAATTATTAATTCACCAGCGAACAGTGAACTGTTAAATTACATCGGAGTGACCAAGTTCATCATGTAAAATGATTTTTTTCAGAGTTCTCAAACATTTAAACAACTCCATTCTTGCAATCCATTGGTAAACCATGAAGTTAATTTAGTTTGGGATGGTTTCTACTAAGAATAAATAATATATAGAGTATACATATAAATAATCCATCCTTCACATTGTTATTGGTGTGCTACCTTGGGAATCAGTTCTTAGACCAAACCTCTTCAACATCTAAACTATACATCTGGATTACGTTATTGGCAAGTACAGAGTACTATTCACTTGTTCAATGGACGATACTGAATGCTCTACAAATTCTCAAGGAATTCACGACATAATCCTCAACAGGAAACACCCGTTCCACAAACACCTCTGCCAGCCAAGAACCAGACTTCACACGATGGCCGATAGAGTCGTTGCTGCTGCTGCCCTAAGGCTGTGGAAAGCACTTCCAGACTGTGCTCTGTTTTAAAAAGACACCATTGTGAGGTCTGTTCTGATCAGGAAAGCCCACCAGCACAATTTTAAGCTGTGTTGTGTCTTGCTTCTTTTTTTTTCCTCTTTTTGTTTCATCCTTAATGTAGCTTTTGGCAATTTCCCTTTAAAAGTATAGTGTTGACCAAAATTAATTAATTATGATTATTGTTATTAGTAGTAGTAGTAGTAGTAGTAGTAGTGGTAGTAGTAGTAGTAGTAGTAGTAGTAGTAGTAGTAGTAGTGGTAGTGGTAGTTGTTGTAGCATTGGGTTTCACAAATCACTCATAAACTCGTGTGATCTTATTTGTTGCTGTAGCATGATTGTGGTTCATCGTCTATTGACAGCTGAGGGTTTTACACATCAAAGAGTTGCTCCTGGTATTTGCCCACAGACAAATTTCTGCACTTTGAAGGTCTTATTGCATTGAACATGTTAAAACAAGTATAATCAATAATATAAAGATAACACTTTTCTGACTATATTTAATGTACCCTTAAAGGACTGAGATGCATCGTTGTTGGAAAAGATGGTTTCCACACATACATCTCCCTGCCTGCTGTTGTGAGTGGCTTGGGCCTCGCCAACGCGGACACACTTTTTTTGGTTCACCGTTTACCACAGTGATCCATTCAGAGATGTGCAGATTTCCCTATTGTCTCGCTTGTCTTTAGTGTACGATTCAAAAGAGAAAAGGAAGTACTGCAGAGTAAAAAATACCTGTTATCTCTACCCAGGATTTTGTTCCTGAGAACAGCAGACCTAACCTGGCCAGCCAGACTGATAATGTGTAGCACTCTAGTTCTGCACATTATCAATCAGGGACTGCTCCTATTGAATCCGTTTTGGGGAAAGAAGTGACATGTAGCAGAACTCTCTGCACTGAATGAAGCACACCTGGTGCCCACCTACCAAAGGTTGTTTTTTTAGCCAATAACGGTATCAAATTAAAATGCAAGGCAAGGCAAGTTTATTTATAAAGCACTTTTCAGTAACAAGATAATTATAAAAAAAACATAAACAGCAGATGTCACGAGAAACCACGACAAGGTAAGCTAGTCAAGGGTTCTTCTTCTGCTCCTGATCGGACTTCTTGATTTCATTAAGTGACGTGTGCTTGGCGTCCCATTTTTGATCTACTTTTCATGGAATCAACTTGGGATTAAATGTGATATTTTTATCAGCTTTTACTTTTTTTTGATTGCATCTGCTACGATTCAAAGAAATTACGAAATAAATCAAGAATTGTTGCATTCAATTTAGCGTACCTTTTGAACTTAGCTAGCCTCATAATGTCTGGTTCACTCAAAACATGTTTAAATAAACTGTGGTTAAAAATGTAAAAGAAAGCAAGTTCAAATGGAGTTTTTGCAAAAAAAAGAATGCAATGTAATCTTATATGCTTTAGAGGCGCTGGTAAAGATGCAAGGAGTTTCAGTCAGACAATACAATAATGCTGCTGGGATTGGATTTATGTCGCAAGTCCGGCATGTGTCATCAAGGGAAAGTGGGAAACGGAAACACCCAAAATGGCAGAAACAGGAACAAAGGCAGCTTTGAGCACCAGGTGTTTATAGGAGGACGGGTGTGGTCTAATCCATGTTCACTCAGTAGTGGCGTAATGCAGAGTCCACCCATTTCTTAATCACCGGTGATCTAACAGAGCAGGTAAACATTCCATTTGATGTACCTGCCTCTCATCCCCATGTCATCTGTTATGAGTATATTTTTTAAAGGATGATGACGATACTATTCTCTTTGACCAGAGACTGACTTAATCATCTCACAAGTTAAGGCAGGTTACCTCTAGACATGATGATTAGAGGTTGGTAAACCAGTGCGTGAGTCAAACTTTACTCATTTTACATGCCTTGGCATTTCTTCTCAACAAAATAAAATATAGCAAATTATTGATGATTAAGGCAAGACTAGGCTAGGCAAGTTCATTTGTGCAGCACCATTCATGCACACAGTAATTCAAAGTACGCAACAAAAAACCATAGAAATAGAACAAATAAAAAGCCGAAACATGATAGAAATGAAATAATAAAACAATCTTTGGCCTTTATGGGAATGCTGCAGTGAACAGTACAGTTTTCAGCCAACAGTTTCTGCACATCTTGGGCTTTAAACGGACTTTAAGGAGCATAGAAACTAATCAAAAAGGAAAAGTTAATACAATGTGGGCCTCATCGGCAACAACAAAGAGGGAGACTACATGTAAGAGGTTTGAATACTGGCAACATGGTGCAGGGAGAAAGATCTCATCCAGAACCCCAGAAAGATGAAAAAAAGGAGGATAATCCATCCAGGGATGAGCATAGATGGTATGCAAGTGCAGAGGGTCAGCAGCTTCAAATTCTTGGGGGCCCACATCTCGGATGATCTCACCTGGAGCCTCAACACCAAACAACTGATAAAAAAAAGGCCCAGCAGAGACTCTCCTTTTTGTGAACTCTCAAACGGTGCGGTCGGCCCAAAGAACTGCTGATTACATTCTACTGATAAACGATAGAGTCCACGCTGACTGCTGCACAGTGTGGCACTTAAACGGCACAGCAGAGGAAAATAGGAGCTTGCAGAGGGTTACCAAAACAGCACAGTGGTTCATCGGTTTCCATCTGCCTAGGATTGAAGACATCTACTCAGCCAGCCTGCTCAGGCGGCCAAAGAGCATCCTTAGAGACCCTTTACACCCAGGACGCAGCCAAGAATGCGTCCAAGAATGGGAGCAAATACCAACAATTTAGAAATAGCACAGGGCTCAGCCGTGCAAAAGGTCATAAAGGAATGTTAAAGACGACAATGATGACTGGACATACAAAGACGGTGACTTTTTTTTGTCAGATCTTATATTACTGGGTTTTTTTTATCTTTTGTTTTCTTTGTTCTGTTTGCATTTTGAAGCTCAACATGCCACCAAGATATGATCCAGCAGCTCAAAATACAAACAATTCAGTAGCGTGTTTGCATATATAGAAGCAGGGCAAGGGCAAGGGCAAGGTAGATCTCAAATGACCACCGATTAAAAGAAAACAGAAAGGAACCAAGGAAGTACCTGCAATCCTGATAATAAACAAAGGGGAAGCAGGGCTGCTTTTAACTGAGAGAAATGAAAAGAAGCAAAGGATGTCGGTACTTACTACAAAGTAAAACAGCAAGTTGTACAAAGGAAACTAAATACAACACAACATGAATGCAGAGAGGTCCAAAATCCAGAAACAAAAAAAGGAATCCACTGTTTCAAAAACCTTAGTTTAAAACAGCATATTGTGTAGTTTTAACAGTTTTACCCACATCTCCTCTCCAGCTGATTTTAAGGTTTATGTTCCTGCTAAATACAGCAGAACCTATCTGTAAATGTGCAATCATTGAAGGGTGCGTAAACAAATTGTTTTTTTAGTCAGACACTTTTCCAACTGAGCCGCTGATCCCTGCAGCTCCTCCAGAATTACAAAGGGCCCCTTCACTGCTCCTCTGATTCATTCTCTTTCAGTTTTGCTGTCCTCTGGGAGTTTGTTCCAGGTAAGTCTGGTCTGTACTATAAATTCTAAACAAGAGACACAAAATGTGAAAAATCTCTCTAGGTATTTGCGCTGTAATTATGAGGGATTGTTGTGACATTCACCGGCAGATATGCCTGGTATCTAAACTTCTAGTACAACATAGTTTCTGCTGCTTTTTATGACGTGCCATTTCAGCAGGGAAAACCAATTGAAACAAAAATGTTGTTCAGAATCAGATTCAGAATCAGACATACTTTAATAATCCCAGAGGGAAATTACTTTTGTTACATGCTCCAGACATACACACATTTATATATATATATATATATATATATATATATATATATATATATATATATATATATATATATAAATATATATTTAGTTGTTTTGAAGGCAACAAATGGTTATGAGTTGCAACTTTAACTTTTTGACAAACATTCCAGTCTATCTACATTGCTATTTAATGGGGTATCATCCAAATATTTTCCTTAAATAGAAAAACCGTAAGATCCAGGTGAGAGGTATAAAAAGGTTTGCTCTGAAACCACCTATAAAAAGATCTACAAAACGATTTGGACCAATTACTAATTCTTTTATCACCTTTTATAGTCATACTCGTTGCTGCAGGAACATACCATGTAGATTCACAGCAGTTGCTGCAATGAAACTAGAGTATTGTTCAAAATGTTGGGAGCTTAGGTATTAAAGGTGGGAGATGCTATAAATTTAAGTTGCTACATGATGAGTAGAGATGGGTTTACAGCTCTTTGAATGGAGCCAGATCAAACATGTTTCAACGGGCTGTTGACAGGCACATGTTTAATAATTGTTTATATTTAAGACGCCGGTCTGGAGTAGCATTCTTTTAATCTTTTAATTGTATTTGGAATATAATAACTGGGAGGATTCTTTTTTTAAATTATAGTTTGCTTGAGACAATTTTTTTGAAAATGTTCCGCTTTGCTTTACGGTTTTATGTCATTTTTCAGATGCTGCTCTGTTTTCTCTAGAACTTGTCATTTTGCCTTTTGGAGTGTTATCAAATCAAACTTCTGAATATCATATGGTTCTAAATTCGGCAAAAATAAAAATCCGCATACATATACATTTTAATTGAAAGGTCATGTCGTTCTATATCGTCCAAGCGCTCTTTCTCCTTTGCACCTCAATGTATTGGAGCAACTAAGCTTGTAAAAACAAACAAGGAAAAAGCATCTGAACCACCTGTAATGTTTGTAATGCTCCACGTATGCTTTTACTTTGAAGTCTCAAAACGGAGGTTAAGACAGGAAATGCCATCCATCCATCCATCTTCTTCCGCTTATCCGGGGTCGGGTCGCGGGGGTAGCAGCTTCAGTAGGGAGGCCCAGACGTCCCTCTCCCCAGCCACTTGGGCCAACTCCTCAGGAGGAATCCCAAGGCGTTCCCAGGCCAGCCGGGAGACATAGTCCCTCCAGCGTGTCCTGGGTCTTCCCCTGGGCCTCCTCCCGGTGGGACGTGCCCGGAACACCTCACCAGGGAGGCGTCCAGGAGGCATCCTGACCAGATGCCCGAGCCACCTCAACTGGCTCCTCTCGAGGTGGAGGAGCAGCGGCTCTACTCTGAGTCCTCCCCGGATGACTGAGCTCCTCACCCCATCTCTAAGGGAGAGCCCAGACACACTACGGAGAAAACTAATTTCAGCCGCTTGTATCCGGGATCTCGTTCTTTCGGTCACGACCCAAAGCTCGTGACCATAGATGAGGGTAGGAACGTAGATCGACCGGTAAATCGAGAGCTTCGCCTTTTGGCTCAGCTCTCTCTTCACCACAACGGATCGGTACAGCGCCCGCTTCACAGCAGACGCTGCACCAATCCGCCTGTCGATCTCCCGCTCCATCCTCCCATCATTCGTGAACAAGACCCCAAGATACTTGAACTCCTCCACTAGGGACAGGAAATGATATATGGTAAATACGATCGGAGATGCAGTAAATTTGTCAATTTAAATGGTGTTTAGACACATAATGTAAACAGTCAATCAAAAACATCACCGTAGAAATCAGCACCTCTCTGATAACATTAATATTTACTCCACCACATGGTCAAGTCCATAACAATGGTGCCACTTGTGACGTCAGCGCAGCGTTATTCGTCGCAGACTGATGCATTGGCCGGACCCTAAACCTGTGTTTTGCCATGAAGATGCAAACATAAAAACTAAGTTGGCAGAAATATCCACTTCGGTCATTTTCAGATATAATTGTTTTTAATGACATAAAAGAGTTTCTGCCTTGACGAAAGGCCAACATTGCACAAAACTTTAATTGTTTTCCCAGATGCCCAGCTATGTTTGGCTTGCCCTTTTCTTATTGAAGTAATTTTTTTTTAGTGATGTAGTGACTACAACACTAAAGTCTGTTCTTCACAAGAATCACCAACCAGTGTGAGTGCTGCTTTATAACACAAATGTGGCAACAAACAGAAAACGTTGAGTAACAAAAAACTGAGCTAACATGCTAGATGGCAGGAAGTGATTACATTTCTCACCATAGCAGGGTGTCTCATTTAACCACCGGTATTTTCTGGCTTCAGCTTTCATATGCTAGGACTGTAATATGAACAAAGTTCAATTATGGCAAGTTGTCTGGTTGCATAGACTAGTGTCATACAGCTCTGTTTAGTCATGTAATACAGTGCTGCTCTCATCTCTCTATGTTGCCCGTTGAGTGTACCCAGCCACTGGGAGGAAATGGCACACGATGTATTCACTTGTACCTGGAAATCTAGACATCTATCCCTTTAAGTACCAGTGTCGATGTCACAAAAGGTGCAAATAAAGGTTAGAGCAGCGCGCTTGAACTCTGACAAGGTTGCAAGTACCCGGTTCGATCCCCGCAGACTGCCACTGTGGGTCCTTGAGCAAGACGCTTAGCCCCAGATTGCTCCCTGGGTGCTGTGATAGCTGCCCACTGCTCCCCAAAGGATGCAGAAGACAAATTTCACTGGAATGTACAACTGCAATGACAAAGAAAGATTTCTTCTTCTATATTGTTTTAGTAGTACAAAAAATCAAATGTAACACAAATTGTAATATATTTCTTTTTACAGTTACTATAATTTAATGAAATGTTTTCTTCGTTAACTGTTACTTATTAAAGTTACTTAAATGTTGTGATTTAATATTCTCATGCAGTTTATGTAACAATTTACCCCCCAACTATGAGTGGTAGTCATATTTACTTCAATTCCTTAAATGGTAATCGGCACAATTTGAGGGAGCTGGATATTAATTAAATTTGTGGCTCATTTAACTGGATTAATGAACTGCCAGGTCCACTAACTGATAGAAAAAAATGGTTTGACAAGGCCACATTAGGGAGTTTGACAAGCAGCAGTGTCAAGTTACTAACTCTCATGTTTCTAACTTCTGTCCATTACAGCTTCCTTTCAGGCTAGCCCGGGGCAGGAGAATCAAAGCATGGGAGTGGAAGAGAAGACGTTTTTTGTTCGATGCCACATATTTGACAGATAACCAAAGTTCAGCTCCAGTCTCACATGCAATTTCTGTTTATTGTCATTTAGGGAAAACATCTGTACTATCTGTAACCCTTTCCTGTTGGCATCTTGCTGTTTAGTGCTGTGAGAAAAAAAAAATGTCACATCTGTAAAGACACAGGACAAAAAAATAGCTTACTATGTATGTATGTATGTATATATATATATATATATATATATATATATATATGTCCATCCATCCATTTTCTGATCCGCTTAATCCCTCATGGGTCGCGGGGGTTGCTGGTGCCTATCTCCAGCGTTCACCGGGCGAGCTTTACTTGAATTTCATTCAGAACTTTTAGATATCTCAGTAACTAGCTTTTAAAAAGAAACATTTTGTTAAACTTATGCTCTCATTATTCACATAGCCTTTAAAAATAAGTTCCAGCTGCCAATGGAAGCCCCAATTTAGAAACTTTTTGTTGGTTGACATTTTTTTTTTTAAAGTGCTCTTCTTGCAATGCATTTTTTGTTTCTCATTTTATGAATTTTTATGGCTGGAAAAACAAATGCTGATATTTTGCCATGGCTATCAAAGGGAACTACCAGAACTATGATGAAGCACACAGAATAAATAAAATGTATGTCTATTTAAGAGATGGACAAAGAGGCAGAAAAGCCAACACATTCCAAAACCATGAAGCCAATAAGATTTTTATTCCTTACTTTGCAATAAACTCTTGGCGAGTCGCCTTTTGTCAGAAGAGAAGAGTTTTAGCAAAAATATTTCTTTGGCAGGCCTGGTTCATTTCAGTGTTACATATAACTAGATCAAATTAACCTTTCATATCAGTGAAACGTTTGTCAAAGCATCAGTCATGTCTGTAAGAGTTAAACGGGAGGCCGGCAGCATGCATATCAGCAGGAATGTTGATGTCAGTGGGTCAAGGAGGACATTAAAGGGCTGGAAAAAGAAGAAGCATTTTTTTACTTGGATTACAGTTTGGGGGGGGGGGGGGCTCTATTCTGGAGGAGTGTTAGATTGAATCACACGCTGGGAGGAATGCCTAACCTCTTCGCTAAAAGCTGTCGAGCACCGCACGGCATCGAACCTCGATGTGAAAGTTTTCAAGCTCCCTGTTGCAGCGACGAGTAGGAATGAATGAGAGGTAGAGCCTGGACCAAACCCACAGTCGGCGCTTTTCAGACCATGCCAAGCATGAAACAGATGTGGCCTTTCATACATTTCCATGCCGGATGATCCTCCCAATGGTGTATTCAAACCTTAAAAGTACACTTTTTATTCAGTCCATTGTATTCCAGAGTGTAATCAGTTATTACTTAACCTTGTTGTTGGGAGCAAAGGGTGCCAGAGGAAAAAAAGGAGTCTAACTGGCAGGGTTGGTTTAAAGAAACACGCCCTCCGTAAGACTACAAATAAGGGCAGTAAATACCTTCAAGTCTACTGCTGTTGCTAGACTGAAACAGCAGCTTTGCACCGGTCTAGAACAATGAAAATTATAGTGCAGCGTGTTTATACAGTGACACTAAAACTTCCCCCATCATAGGTGCTGATGATTACCAGGATACACCATACCCTGTGTGTTTCAAAAAGGTACATTTATCTTGAAATTCACTTTAAATCTTTCCCAGTATACAAAAAGCCTGGAGTGGCTGTAACCACTCCATAAAAGTACAAACTCAAAAACCCTGAGAGGCCCAGTGAGGCAAACTTTCCCTCACAAAAAAAAAAAAAAGAAAAAAAAAAAAAGAAATGCCACTGACGCTACCGGTATGGCTGTATTTTTTCCTAATTCAGTAAGTGTTGCCCTAGGTCCGTATAAAACTTTGAAAAAAAGAGTCTTCATCGGAGCAGTTACATAAAACAAGCTTCAGGTCCCCCACATATGTTTCCTTTGTTTTTGCATGACGACAACAGGACAAACAGAGCACTGAGATCTTGGACATATTCTCCTCCACCACAGTGACACCGCCCCCAGCTGAAAGTTTGCCTGAACACAGAGGCTGGCTTTTTTCACAGATAGGAATCCACACTTCCAGAGACATATTTGAACCGCAAAACCCTCAAAGAGGCAGATGTTGCTTCCGGTGACAATCATTTTTCAGCCAGGGAAGATATGGTTTAAGTGGGCTGTGGAGCTGCTAAAGGTACCTTGCATAGTCAGCACAATTTCTGGGGGGTTTCTTTGCATTTTTACCTTTAACAGAAACTTCCTCAGTGTATCGCATTTAGGATAAAATATAAGAGCTAAGATGATAAACGACTGATAGAGATTATGTTTTTAAATGAATTTGGATTTTGACAGGGAGGGAGAAACTTAACTAGGGGATTATGACAATGTGAGTTGAACACAGTAAATGGCGATAATTGGATGGTGAGCAGCAGGAAATCCCCACAAAACAGTGTTACACACTCACTGCGCATGGTGCTTGTTATGTGTCTCGGTGGTATGCATCACTGGGGTGCAGTCTGGATCCATTTACAGAGCAAGCTCTGCTGAATGTTTCTAACATCACAACACTGCCATCTGGAGGCCATTAGCTGAAACGTCAGACACATTGGAGCTGGTTTGCAATTTGTCTGATCAGTTCTACTGAGGGGAAAATGGAGCAGGAGATCGACAGGCGGATTGGTGCAGCGTCTGCTGTGAAGCGGGCGCTGTACCGATCCGTTGTGGTGAAGAGAGATCTGAGCCAAAAGGCGAAGCTCTCGATTTACCGGTCGATCTACGTTCCTACCCTCATCTATGGTCACGAGCTTTGGGTCGTGACCGAAAGAACGAGATCCCGGATACAAGCGGCTGAAATGAGTTTTCTCCGTAGTGTGTCTGGGCTCTCCCTTAGAGATAGGGTGAGGAGCTCAGTCATCCGGGGAGGACTCAGAGTAGAGCCGCTGCTCCTCCACGTCGAGAGGAGCCAGTTGAGGTGGCTCGGGCATCTGGTCAGGATGCCTCCTGGACGCCTCCCTGGAGAGGTGTTCTGGGCACGTCCCACCGGGAGGAGGCCCAGGGGAAGACCCAGGACACGCTGGAGGGACTATTTCTCCCGGCTGGCCTGGGAACGCCTTGGTGTTCCTCCTGAGGAGCTGGCCCAAGTGGCTGGGGAGAGGGACGTCTGGGCCTCCCTACTGAAGCTGCTACCCCCGCGACCCGACCCCGGATAAGCGGAAGACAACGGACGGACGGACAGTTCTACTTAATTCTAAGCATACTAATTCACTACATAAAGCTGCTGAAAAAAAGTTTTGATTTGCATGTGCAGGAGAACTACCTAAATGCACCTAAAACTGCTTTTAGCTACAATCTTGACTCAACCAGCTACTTAAGATTACAGATGTGGATAATAATCCAACCTAATATCACATATATCATACTATTGAAGTATAATTCTATAAATTTAGAGCATTGCATAGCATTAAGTGCATGACTGCAAAGTTCTTTGTGCATGCTGCCAGGGGTTAAGAGCTCCAACGGACAAAAACAAAATCTCCTGACCCGAGTCGTTTTCTGGTTGTGTCATGTGCTTTTCTCCCACTGACCCTTTCCTTCAGACAAGTACTGCCAGTTCCTAAAACTTCTCGTTCCAGCGAAGGGAGGTGCTCTGGAGAACATTGACCTTTTTCTTTTTGGTCTCCAAAGAGATATGATGAATTAGTTTTCCACAAGCCAACATCTATCTGAAGAATTGCCATACTAAATTTGCAAGCTGCAGATTGTTGGACAAAAAAGAAAAAAAAAAACATTCTCTTCAAGACATGTTTGTCCAGTACTTGTAAGTTCGGCAAACTGAAAATTTGTTTTAAAAAAACAAAGTCTAAAGAGACACCTATTGACATTTATAAACACTATGACACTATGAAAAAAATTAGCTGTGACACACATTGTGGCACGGAGTCCATCAGGTCTCTGAAGGTCTGCTGTGTTGCCTGGTATCAAGCTGTCAGTAGCAGAAACTTTACATCTGTACGTTGCAGCTGGAGTGGAATGACACTTCCGTATTACTTCCCACAGATGGTAGATTGACCCGGGGTCTGGGGAACTCTAGAGGGCTTGCATTGTTGGTCTCCTTGAACTATCTTTGTATGGGTAGAGAGAATACATTGTGTAGGAGAGGAAAGGTCACTCTCTGTACTGGATACCGTTTCTATGCAGGGTTATATTTGGTTTGCAACCGTAACAATGTTGCACATGAAAACATCCTGGCTTTTCCCCATGGTACATATTGCTACAAGGCCTTTCCATATCAAGCAACAAAGAACCCTGTTAATCAAAACGAGGAAAGCAGAAAAAAGTGACTCATCAGACCAAGCTGCAGTCTTCTATCGTCCATATTGCAGCGCTGATGTGTGCATGCACGTCGCGGGCAGCGTCTGCAGTATGTACTATATACCCTGAAAGGTCAAAACACGTATTCAATGAATTTTGGTCTTTTTTTTCCTGCAGCGGCAGAAATTGTTCCATTTCGACCTGAACAGCTCTGCTTTTAAAGATCACATGAACTAACCTTTGCTCTTCAGATGGTTCTACGACTGCTGCTGGCTCAGTTTTCAGTGCTAGGAAAGGTGTTTATTTAGATGATTCAAGATCCAGTTTGGGATTCTCAGCATCATGGGGTGGGTAGAGATAACTGATACTGGAAACCTCACCTACTCCATCTGCAATTGATCCCTATTCAATTTAATTAAAAAATATTTAGCAAAACTCATGAGTCCGATTACTCTGAATTTTGCTCCTGTTATAGGCTAGAGATTGGAAACTAATGTTTGTTGCGATTGTTAGTTAAAACGTCCTTTAACACGATCATTTATTAAGTGAAAGAAAGTCAAGCTCATCACTCTCCAAACCGCTGAGTATTGAGTCCACACATTTATATTTACACTAGCATCACCTCCATTCTGAATTACCGTTTAGAAATCACAAACCAACAAGAATACGCTTTTAATGACTGCAGTTAGTCACACAAATTGGGTAATATCTATCAAATATTACATTGCTACAATAGACAATAACACATTTGTCTACACTCATAGCTTTCTTTAAATGTAGGATTTAATTTACAGGTTAATAAATCTGTGTATTCTGACCTCTTTTATGAGCCCAATATATTGATTTTGTATAATTTATCCAAGTTTAAAAAAAAAAAAAGAAACATTTCTTGGACTCTTACCTGTGCCTGACTGTCCTTTGCTGCTCGGCCTGTCACTTGTTACACAGATGCAGCCTTAGAGCTTTCAACCTCTGGCCATCATGGAACAAGCAGGATTTGGAAAAGGTATTTTCAAATCTAAGCTAAACTGCTGGGGAAAAAAAACACATTTGTCTGTATGTAATTCTTCTGTATTTGCTATTTTTTGCCATACTTTCATGTTTCAGATCAAAAACTGAGACAACGACGTTTGGAAAAAGGTGCAGAAGCACCAACTAAATGCACACTTTTAAATCATTAAAAAGCAGAAAACAGACTGGCCTTCGTATCATTTTTGTCTTTACCTCCCACCCATAAACAAATAAAAATATAATGTAAGTTTCAGAGTTGTCTCTTAAGCCCTCAGTTAAAGCTCTTCCTATTAAAGTGAAGCTGAAGGCGGCATAATCAGCTTCACAAGAGATACAGTAGCAGATATAAAGGCCGACATTATCAATATGGGTTCTCACAATGCTGGAAATATATGCTGCCCCAACACACACACAGCAGCCATCTTGATGGAAAGGTGTCAGGAACTCTTGACTATAAATTCACAATATCAAATATAGCACTGTTTTGTTCTCAAAAATGTGAGCCTCCCTCGTCAACGCAGTCATGCGAGTTTGTTTATATGCAACACCGACGACGTATTAGAGCAGAGACCTGGGGGCCAAGCCTTCTCGTGGAACATCAGTGTCTGACCTGGCAAATGCTTTTGGTGCAAAAACAGTTACAAACTCCCCAAAAAGACACCCGCAGACCTCTTGGAAAACCTTCTCAGAACAAGTGAAGCCAGTATAGCTGCAAAGGGTGCGCCGAAATTATAAAAAGAAAATGTATGGGTTTAAGACAGAGATGAAAGTCAAGTTTATCTGTGCAAAAGCAGACAAGAGAAATACCTTTGGAAATATAATGTGTGTAGGTTTAATTGGTGACGAGTATGTTATTATTTGAGCTCATCATTCTGGATATTCCAACCTCGTCATACACAAAGTTAAATGTCTTAAGAATTTTTTTTAAAGAGGATTATTAAGTGAAAACATATTAGCAGAGCTTGAAACCTATTTTTCCTCTTTTCCTGTTACCTGTGTGACCTCTAAGCATGGAAGGATAAAAACCTTTTCTAGAAGAACACAAACATTTTAAAGAGCCAAAATATAGAAGTCTCTCATTAAAATAACATGAGTCACTTCTAGAAGTCAGCTAACCTCTTTAAATATTTTTTTTATGGTTTAGAACCAAACTGGTAACAGAAGACACACAAGTGCAATCGGCTTTATCAGTTTAATTTTATAGGGGAACCACAAGTACTTTAAAAGGTTATACAGCGCTGTACATCTGGGAGCCGCACTGACTGACTTATAGCCGCATCTCCTCCCTTTAAATACTAATTATTTAAATGTTCTATAATCTGATATTGATACAGTGATACAATAAAAGCTTGTGTAACTGGTCCTGCAGCTTTACTGATATGTCGATGGTGGGACTGTTTCCTTACATTTAGTTTGTTTTGCTTTTTTTCCAAAAAAGGAAAATAAAAGTTAGGAGGCAGAAACTGCCACACTGTAATCCTGTATTACTCCCAATTCACTCACACAATAGAGAGAAAGAGAGCTGGAGAAGGGAGAAAGTGGGGAAAAAAAAAAAAAATAGAGAGAGAGATATAATTGTCATGTTCTGAAGGCTGGTCCGTGATGGAAAGGGGCATCAGTTCATAGCGAGGTCCAGAAAAGCCCAAATTATCCTTTGAGCGTTCTGCGACCTTGGCTCCTACTCTGCCCGACTCCCGACCCACTGGAGGGCTCACTTCCATAGCTGCGTGCTCAGAGTCTGACCGGACCCGGCGGCGGCGGCCCAACCGCCCATGGCTGAGGGAGGCTGACCAAAGGCCATCTGGCCTCCGGCACCGTTCAGAGTCATCCCCGACATCTGCTGGTTCACCTGAGGACGGCACAGAGGTCGGTCAGCAGCAACAAAGGAGTCCAACATTTGCTATTCATAATGATGGAAACCCCCTTTTGTCAATAAAACTGGAACCATCAAATATCCCTCTCTCTGTACAACTTCTCAAGCTCATCCCGAGTCCTTTGTCCTCTCCTATAGTCCTTTCTCTCAAGTTTAATCCTCAGAGGACAATGTAAATTGTCTGTTGAGCTATGTTTGTGTTTATTTGACCTTCTTTTTATATTATCCTGCTGAAAGACCCATTGCAGGCCCATCTTGAGTTTTCTGACACAGCCTGGAAGACTTTTACATAAAATAAGCGGATGTCCAAGATGCCTTGAACACTGGATGGTTCCCACTTCTTGTTCCTTACGTTTAATTTAAAAAGGGATTGTAACTCAAGGTTTCCACAAATGTCAGCATATCTAAGACAGACCAACTAAACTGTAAAAATCATCAACACCCCATGCTGTGACCAGGATCTCATATACGATTACGATTTAAACGTAAGAATTACAGGAAGTATAAAAAATACAATAACTTTTGTTTACTTAGTACCAGTACAGCTGGTAATCATAGTAAATACAACTTTGTCAACCTGAAATTTGCACCTAGGCTACTGAACTGCAACAACTGCAGTATACAGCTTCTTAGAAAACTATTCAAATTTTAATTAACTAAACATACAATTTTAAGCCAGAGGAGTAGTAGACATTTTTTGTCAGGTTCATGGGGAACGCTGAATGTATTTTCAACAGAGTATTGACGTTTTGCCACAGCATAAACACCCAAATTACTCACCATCAAACCATAGAAAACAGCTGATTCCTCCCCCCCCGAAAAAGAATAAAGGATTTCACAAATTAAAGCTTAAAATTGGCCTTAATTTAAAGTCACTCCTTATTGACTGTGTGGGTTCGGGATGCCAATTGCTTTTTTTCTTTGTTTTTTATCTTAACACATTTTTTTGTGCATCTTTTGTCAACAGGCGTTACCATGTATGTATATTAATTTATTTTATACCGTGGCCTGGATGAATACTCGATTCTGATTGGCTGCTGGGTGTCCGTTAAAAAGTGTGGCAGGTCACCTATGAAAAAGTTCTGGTCAAATAGCTTGATTGTTCTAAATTGTTCTAATAAGCTGGTAACAAGATGGCCGAGACATATTAAATAGCCCTCTCAACCGTTTCTTGAGAAAAACGTATGAATTTATCTGTGGGGAAAAAAAACATTAAAGTATTAATAATTGATTTAATATTTATTTATTTCGTAAGTGACCGTGGTATAAGCAGGATAATAAATGCATTTTGCGGTGTCCATTCTCAGAAATTAATGGACGACGCGGAAGCTTCACATCTCTGCGTCGTCCATTAATTTCTGATAATTGACACCTTGTCAGGCACAATCACTCACATATTACATAATATTGCATTATATTATTATTTTATAATGCATTGCTTTGATAAAAATGCAAAAGTGGCTTCAGAGTCCCTTTTTTATTATTTGTACCCTGTGGTGAACAGCTTTCTTTACATTTTTGTGCATTTAAAAGTGGAACAACAACGTGATAAAACAATACATAGTTTTATTGTGCTTTCTGGATATTTTGTTTAAAATATCAACATTTTCAAATCACGTGGAAAGAGTTGGTAATAAAAATTAGAGGTAACCCCTAAAGTTGTACAGTGCTGCCACCTGGTGGCTGTTGTATGGTAGTGTGGGCATATGTGAGGCAAGTTCCACCAGTCAAGAGAGCTACACTACTGAACCTGTTCCAAAATCCAACAATTTACACTTTAGATTAGACTTGCTGGTCAATTTTAATGCACTACTAAAGGAAAACAGTCTCCATACCTGACCCATGTTCCACTGAGCCTGCTGCCCCGGCTGGATGGCGTACATGCCCTGAGCAGGCACCATGCCCGCAGGCATCGCTGCACCCTGTGGTCCCATCATCCTGGGGGCCATGCCCATCATTCCAGTGGCAGGCGCGTTTCCCATGAAGCCGTTTGGCATCGTCATCCCGACCATCATGGCGGGATTGGGCCCCATCATGGCCGTCCCACTCTGGGCCATCATTGCGCCCATGACAGTGGTGGGCGGCACAGCTGCGCCCATGCCAGGAAAGGCCTGATAACCCGGAGTGGCCTGGACAGGAAACTGCATCTGAGAGGGGCCCATGAACATGCCGGCTGACGGGGAGAGAAAAACAACAGCGTTGAGAAAGTTTATAAAAGTCAAGGAGTCCCGACATATTTACTTTGACTCATTGGTTCTCACCAGCGGGGGCCTGCTGGGACATGCTGTTGGTTCCATACAGAGACAGAATTGAGTCCTTGGACATCAGCTTCTTGGCTCCGTCCTCGGCTTTAGCGGTGCTACTGCTGTCGCTGAACAGGTCCAGGTCGGCCTGTCCAGACCCTGAGCCGGCTGCGCCTCCTGCAGCCGGAGCTTGTGTCGGCGTGCTCGCCGAGGTACTGGAGCTCCCCTGGAGGGAGGAGAAAACGCTGGTTTTGGCAAGGAAACGTGCTGCTAAACAAACCCAACAAACCCTTTGTCTTTCTGCACACACAAGAAAGCACATCTTCTAAAATGTTAACATAACCCCCACCCAGTAAAAAAAAATGTTTCACCCCCCCACAAGATTGAACTACTTTTCTAAACTCATGGTTTTGTCACAATATGAATAGTTTATGGTCTAAATAAAAAAGCAACTAAAAACCATCAATTGTATATTTTCAACGTATTTCAAGTAAACCTGATTTTTTTGGTTTTAATATTGCAGCCTAGTAAATGTGAAAGATTAGCAACATTTATTTATAATAATAATTAGATTTTTCGTAATGTCAAATATCCTAATATGCTCATGTTGAAGCACCAAGCGCATGAAAATCTTTGTAAAAACTTTAAGTACTTTTTTATTTGAAAAAACATTTCTAGCTAAACATCAGTCTCCATCTCTTACTCTTATCTAAGAATAAAGAAACCAAAACATATAAGGTCTCACTGGGGTTATTGCTTTAGGGGAACAACAGACAGCTGTTTTGATGTGAACTTTAAGAATTTGGTGGAATTGCTTATTTGAGGTTGATGCTGACATCAAGCTGGCTCATCTCCTGATCTTCCTCCTGTCCTGATCATCTTCAGGTTGTTGATATGTGCCAGCCTCCATAATTCCCTGTTTTCTTCAGACGTCCTAACCAGTGAATTACCCTCATCTGAGGGTTGAAACCTGGACACATTTTGGGCGTTCTCAAAGGACGATGACCCAAACCAATCAGAATAACTGGATTTAGAAAGAATAAAATGGGCTGACGTTAAGCCTGGAATGGCTCCGACCTTACCTCTAAACCAGGGGTTCCCACCATCTGGACGAGATGATCCAAAATCTCTAACTTTACAATGTCAACAAGTATATACTTGTTTCAATATAGCAAATTCATGCCTTTAATCGTGAAAGATTATTTTTTTCTCGAAAATTCACATTTCTCGCAAATGTGTTTTTTCTGTGTGTGGAAATGTACTCCTTTGTGTCCAGTTATTTATTTTCTTTCATCTTTTTTGTGGCGATAACAAGAATAAAGAACATTATGAGAATAAAATAATATAATAATGTAACATTAAGAGAATGAAGTCATATCGTTTCAAAGTCCTGACACTGATAACAATTTGAAGCCGATTTGCTAAAAAGATTTAGTATTTCTTTATTTGTGAAATCAATACCAAAGTATCACTTTACAAAATGCTCAACATTCCTCATTTTACCAAAGACTGCACCGTTTTGTAAGAGTTCTTCTAAAATTACTACTTTAGTCTCGCAATTGTATAACTTTATTCTTGCAATTTCCAAAAAGAACAAAAGAAAGTGGTCAAACATCCAATCCGAATCATCCATGAAGCTTGGTGATGGCCAGTAATGTTACATGCTTGAGGAGTAACTTGCTGATGAAGACTTAGGCATATATCTGAGTAGGGCAGGACAATAATTCAATAACAATATATATAGATCGATAGACGTACATCGACGATATATATATATAAAAAAAGAGTAAATAAACAGTTCAATTAAACATTTTTCCTTCCTTTTGCATTCTAGCCTATCATGTAGGTTAATATTAGAGTCATTACATCCTCCCAACCAATCAAACGCAGAGCCAGGAATGCTCCGTCACCAAGCTCCGCCCCCTTCAAAAAGCTCAGAGAGCAAGCGTTCTTTTTCATTTTTTAAATCCTTGCAGTTTTGATAAACAGTTGGTTGAATAAAAGGGTTGAGTTTAAATTCAGTGTTTGTGAATTTTGCATATAAATATAGGTTGCTAAGCAACAGCATAAAACGGCCATGGCAGCACTTAAAATATATGTTTTGAATTTGTTGATAATTATCGAACAATATGATTTCTATTTTATCGATATGCTTTTGGTCTATATCGCCCCGCCCTGTATTTATCCCTGTGTGTATCATTCTGACCCTGAGGATCATTTGAAAAACGTGCAAATATTTCTTGTTATAAAGCTTGATATTACAACACACAACAACAGTTGTGTGTTGTAATATCAGTCACAGCGATAGCAAAAACTGCATGTAAACTTCTGATAGGAAATGCACGTCTGTTTACTAGAAATGCTACTTTTTTTCATCCTTTGATTGAAACTATACCTCACGTGTAGAAAATATTGCCCCATAGCATCACTATAAACACACGATAGTTAAAGACATAGTAATACATTTGGAAGTGGAAGCTTTCTTTTTTCATTTTTTAAATCATTGCAGTTTTGATAAACAGTTGGTTGTTATGTTTTAATTGACAGGTTTAGCTAAATCTATATGGAGACTGTTAATAAAGAGAAAATCCTGTATTAAAATCTTTAACTGTGTAATCAAGAGTGAAATTCTGCTCTTTTTAAAATATATTGATGTCACTAGTTCCCATTTCCTACATATCTACGGTAATTTCAGTTCTACAACTAAGAAACCACCGCTGGCATGCTCTGCTGAGCAGTCGACTATATTCATTGTTGAATCAGGTGAGAGGTGTTATGGGATGGTTTCTTTTTTTGTATTTACCTGAGAAAACTGAGCTGCAGATGTGGATGATGGCAGAGGGTTGGACACCATTGGGCCAAATATATCCAGGTCACTGTTCTGGTTTGTGCTTGTGTTACCATTGTTAGCTGATGCTGCAGCGGCGGGCGTGTCTGTGACAGAACGGACAACAAACCAGTTTTACAGGAGGAATATCGGCTCACACGGAGAGCTGCATTCTTCCAAGCCGCGTTGACGCATCGCGGTAAATCTCGCAGACATTCGACATGTATTCGTTTCAAAATGTAGAATGACGAAAACACGGAAACACAAATGATTGAATACGTGCCACAGCTGAATCAGAAAAAACACAACTGGATAAACATTATCAGCTCAATAGCTGATTTATTTAAGGAAACAGAGGCAAACTAAAGAACGCGACCACTTCTCCCTGTGTGCCGTGATGTCGGCCCGTGTGCGATCACAGATCTGTAATACAAAGTGGGATTAGGGGCTTATTGAGGCGACTTCGGGTTCAAGGATTTTCACTTTGACAAAGCTGGTTCGTTTGTCACATGGTAAGGTGAGCTGGAAACCTAACCTAAATCACGGCAGGTTGAGTACGCAGTGAGGATTAGGAGGTCAGCACACCATAGAAATGCCAAATTTCAATCAGTCAGTGCAGTTAAAACCCCGCGTGGGTCAAGGATGGCTCAGGCAGCTGTACTGATGTATACCAAATATTTTAACAGCAAAAATCTCAAAGCTAAACCTAGAGCTAAAACCTTTCCTCATGCCAATCCAACAGTTGAATGTCCTCTTTATGACGTGGCAGAGAAAGCACGGAAGCCCCAGGAGTTGGCTCTGGCTGTAAGGAGCATAACGGAGCACGGCGTAGCCTCTCCCCCACCTGTTGCTGCACGTTGCTGGTCAGCTGGCTCACAGAAGGCTACTACAGGCTGTATGGAAATATTTCCAGTTGCAGAAAAATAAGGACAATTTGTTGCAGCGTCCCCGCTCAATATTATGAATCTGGTTAAACTTTGATCAGATATAAAAAAGCCTCATTAATGCCAAGATTAGTCCATTTTGGCGAGTCTCGGCCTCGCCCAAGGTTAAAGTTGCACAATTTGAGCAAAATATGCCATTGTTAATTTATCATTGAAGACTGGCGATGAATGATGATATTTTGTTTCAACTAACTAGATCTGAACAATGCATTCCGGCTTTCTATGAGAGAAATTTGATTTTAATTGTTGTTTAATAGAGCTGAACATTTTCTAGTAAAGTCATTAACAAACTAAGTTGTTTATTTGCCTGAACAGTAAGTATATCCAAACCCATTTTTTTTATATATATATAAAACTGTGCAGCTAAGATAGAAACAATGAATTTCTATTTTCCTAGTAGCTGGTAGACTACTTATAATCTGGGGTCAATGTTAGCAATGAACCCAAAACAAAGACACTGACACTGTTTGGCTAATTATTTGTTTACCACAAGTCACATCATCACTGCGACATTCACAATCATTATCATGTTTCCCCCACAAGACCCACAATTAGCCCAGATTTTCCCTCACTTGTTTGCCGGGATTTCAGCAACACTCTTTCTGAACTTTAGCATTTATAAATATTTTTGGCAAACACAGCAGTAGGGCACAACACTTATTATGGAGCAGGCTACCAAATGTTGCATTCAAGCACAGTGTTGCCATTGCAGCATTGCATATATTAACAGCGCCATGCGGTGAAGGCAATTGCAATATTGTGCATCTCAAAGTAATTTACTTCAGCTGGCTTTAGGTGATTTTATAAAGGCATCAGTGGACTCACTGCGGGTGTTACCGGAAGCCCACTAAGAGATGAGATTATTGGAGAAGTGTGTAACTGAGATTTGATCATGAAGATAAGACTTTAATACCAGGTGTTAATGGCCGGGCTTTGCTTTGTCTACCTGTAGGTGAATCAGCCACTTTAACACCTGCTGTAACCAGAGCCAGTGGTTCTTTCCGTTTTATTTTGTCTTTGTTCATTTTATTTCTGAGTTCAGGAATCAATGTAATTTTGTTGCAGTGCTGGCAACAGTGTGCAACGACAAATAAACCTTTGATCTCATCCACAGCTCCCCTGAAAGTTGCCTTCAATGTTATGTCAGGTCTCTGGAAACCCTGGCCATGCTGAACCTACTTCATGACGCAGGCCTCTGGTGCTGTGTTATTTAACTGAGTGTAACCGGGCCGCTGTAAACAACCCGTCCTATTTGTTGCATTTGATACTGAGCCGCAGAGAGTGTGAAACGCGTATCAGGTTTTTAATCGAAAACAAGAAGTTAGAGGTCTGGCGTCAGCAGCTTTAGCACTTCCTCTTCTGAACGCAAACAGACACAAAACAGCATTCGGCGGTTTCTGGTGTAAAACAGTAGGAAGAACGTCCAACAGGAAGTTAGAAGTCTTGTGCTGCTTCATGGGAGGAGTGAAAATATTTTAGCTCAAATGCAAATGGTGCTGGCTAAACAGACTTATTTGTTCTGATCGGTGATGTTAAAGAGGGTTTGGCAGAACAAGCTTCCTCTCCAACTCACCGGCTTGATCAAAACAACAACATAACAATGAATCAAACACAGAAAGGGAAATAAAGATTTTCATTAAGCACTGCTGTTAATATGATATACTCCTATAGCAGTTTGACTACGACTTCAGCAAATGTAGAATGTACACAAAATAAGAGAACTTAAAAACTTTTTAAACTTGTATTCCTATCTAATAATATCTGTTTGCCTAGTTCACACTCACCAAGTCCTAGTAGGTTCACAGGGGGCTCTGAAGTCTTTGCAGGGCTGATTTTAGGAGCAGGCCTGGGTTCTTCACTCTAAAAGCAAAATAAGTTTTTAAAGCAAAATTTAAAAAACAGAAAACAAATCAGAGGGACACCTTTGAGGCTTAAATTATGGGTATATCGGACTTACCTTGGTGTAAGATGACACCTTGGTCCCTCTCTCCGGCTCCTTGTCCTTCTTACTATCTTTTGGCTGACGACACACACACACACCAAAAACACTGAACAGCTGATACCACTTCTATTTACAGCCCCTTTGTTAGGATGTGTAAAACAGCCTTGAGAGAAAGTATTGCTATGGAGACCCGATGACCCCCTAAAAGGTCATAATTTGGTTTTCTCCAGATAGTTTGAGAGATTTTTTTTTTAGTTAACTGATCATCCTACTCAAATTTTCAGTAGGTTTAAACTTGTAGTTATTGGTCTGGCTGCTGATGCCGACAAGTTTTTGCAGCCGTTTCTCACTCCAGTCGTATCTTTTCTTGTTTGTTAAGTTGATATAAAGACTTCTGGGTCCTATCATCTTATATATTACACATATATACACATCCTGCACCACTGGTGTGTGTGAATGGCTGACTGTAGTGTAAAGTGCTTTAGGGTTATCGGACTAGTTAAGGACAAGATGTATCATTTACATCTGGGAAGCATGAATAGACTTTACTAAACTCTCCAACTGCATAAATGAACCTTTACATTTAAAAAAGGATTTGGTTGCATTTATTTTATAGGATTTTTTTTGGACATCCCACCAATCTGGGAACAATTTTGTTAAAAAAAGAAAACAATTTCTTTAAAATTTCAGTCTGAGATTACGCTGCTTGAGAAAGGATAAAACTATTACATTTTAAGGCTTTTTACACATCTTTAACAGGGGTGCCAATACTTATGTAGGGGGCGTTATATGGGCATTCTATACATACACTGCTTCTATTGATTCCATTCTTGTTGTAGTATTTCTTCTTTTCATATTTATCCCTGATGAAGAATTCAACTGCTCTGAGGGCAGAGTTAAGAAAGAAACGGAGAAACAAAGATGCAAAAACATAAAACAAAATGACCACCATTAGGGAGGTTTCTTTGTCGGCTGACAGCAAAGGATACTGGTCTGTCTGAGGTCTTCTGAAGCTGTCTGGAAGGTTGGCTTCATAAAGCTGCCTGGCCTTGGTGTTACCCATTTCCTGTATACTCTGGAAAAAAGTGGATTAAAAAGGTGTAAGCTCGGCAATCAAAAAGACCCTGCCAGACCGTCATTGAAAAGAGGCTCAATGATGCAATATCAGACTTATCAGAGGTTAATATTTATAAAAACAGATCTGCACTGTAAACCAGAGGCATGGAAACATGTCAAAGTAAAAGCAGCAGTTTTGCATTTAGTTTGAATGGCAGAGCTCCGTTGGTGCAGGACTTTTTGTCCAACGCATCTATAAGTTTAAAAGTGGAAGGTGCCGTCTTCATTTAGAGACTAAAAGATATTTAATGGGAGGTTTCAACACAAAACCTTTCTGTGTGGTTAACAAAAAGCAATTTAACAGGCAACACAAATCTTCTCGTGGTAACGTCTCCCATAACCTTAAAATTAGAGCCGAGAAAGCCTAATACAGCTCTACTTTCTTTGTTACTCCAAATGTAAAGTTTTCAAGCGTAACCTAAATGCACAAAATTATGCAATTTAATTTGAAACAATGAAGTAACAACTCAGGATTATAATAATTTGCTTTTCAATAAATTTATTTTAGCAGTAATATCATTATTACTTTCAGATTGACAGGGGTTGTTTTGTCTGTCGAGACTATCCTGTATTTTGTTAACAAAAAAAAAAGAAAATCAAAAAACAAACAGCAGTTTTGACTGGTATCAGATTTCAGCTGCTGTTCGGTTCAGTCCTTTGTTTGTTGCTTTCCTTTCTGCGTGTTTCAAATGACACGACAGACAACAAATCGCCGCTACTGGCATGTCAGATTTACAAGCTACAATTACAGGGTCGACCAACCTGGAAGTAACATTTAAAAACCAGGCTAGCTGCTGGTTAATAATCATGACAGATTATTTCTTTTATTTGGCTTTTTTTCCTCTACCTGTCAATTTTCCCTTTGAACACGGATGAAATGATTATTAGTAGTAGTACTGCGCAAACAGCAAATATTTGCAAAAAAAAAAGGGGAGGAAAAAAAATAACTGTCATCTGGCTAACAAGGCTGGGTCAGATAAGCAATATCAAGGAGCATAAGCTGTCGAACTATCAAAGTTTAAAAAGCGCTAAAAGTTGCTCTCATACTGCATGTCCTTTCAATAAGATGCCGGAGAAATTTTTCTCCACAGCACAATTGTTGCTGCACTCTGCTGGTCAGCTGGCCGAAAGAGGCTACCACGCTTTCAGCCCACTTCCAAGAAATGCACTTGCAAATATAAACAAAAAAAAATAAAAATCATGGGGTGGATCCAAAAGGCGCGCCGCCCATCGCTCTTGAAGGCGACGGCGTCTTAGAGCAACAGTCTGCAAGCAACAGCAGATCTGCTAGGCGGCTGACTGAGCAAATAGCATGACTAAATAAGCCAAATCAAAACTGCAACAAATAAACGCTTAACATTGCACTACTGTAACTGAAATAAGTAACATGCCCATTGTTTTAGCAGCCCCAGGAATATGTGCTGCATTGCTGCTCTGCGTGATGCAACGCAATTTGCTTTCAAACCTTTGAGCCATTCACATAAATTTGTGGTATTTTTACTTCAGGTTATCATAATGTAAGAACCTCACACCAGCCCCTGCCTGGTCTCAACATTGTCTTGTTAAGACACCAAAGTTATTTAGAGGCTTTTGTCGTTATTGGTTTTCAACTGTTAACAAAATGTGCCACCGGTGGAAATCAAAACTAATCCAAGTTAAAATTGAATAAGCTAGGCATTGATTAAGAAGATCTTAGTTTTACTACTGGCAACGTATTAAAAGGATTTCAGTGCTTTTAACCTTTTTCTAAACATGTGATTTACACTCGATTCCATCGTTCAGTTACATTATTCAGACAGGCAAACAGATTTCATAATCACGGTTCTGTTAGACATTCAGGATGCAGCTTACAAGACAGATATGGAGAGTTAGAAGTAGAGAAAACCCGTGTGTGAGGCTGTTTCTGCAATTTATTGTTTGGTTTTTTGCTCCAAATGCTTGATTAGTGACTAAATCAATGACATGCTAAATATTTTCATTTATTTACCCTTTATTTTTCCAGGAATGAAATCTGTCTGTTTAACAAGGACGTCCTGGCCAAGAGGAGAAACAATGTGCAAGGTGCAAACAAGCCATTACAATTACAAAGTAACACTAACAGATGCACAAGTGTCATTTGCCCATAAAAAAATTGGAAGTAATTTATTTTTTGTTTTGGGGTTTAGTAATGATTCAGAAGAAAAAAAAAACGCAAGCTGAAAGCTTTTTTTGTTTTTCTTTAATGCAGAACAATGCGTTTTGAATAGAAAACATCACATTCCTCTGAAATTAATGTTAGCTTTTGGTTAGTTCAAAGTAGGGCAGGTCAATTAATCGCAAATTTCAAAAACATCATTTTCTAATCGCAGAGGTCTGCAATTTTTGGCTATGTAACAAATTAATGAATAAGACGTGCACTTTAGGAGTCTGTAATTATGTTTAAAGTGGGTTTGCCTCCACATAGAAGGGAAGAGAGTTGCAGCAGTGAGATTATCTATTTTTATAATTTCTTTTACCGTTTATATAATCATACTTTTTACCAGAAACTTTCAGGAATCTCATCATAGCATTAAGCTCTGGTTAAAGTGTTTAATGCATGGACTTGTTTGTTGGTTGCACTTTGCACTATATGTTCAACCAGGATTGATGTCCAACTCAATTAAAAGCTATTCTCTTGAATAATAATATTCTGATTAATAAAAACAGTCAATTTTCTTGTTTTAAATAGTCCTTGTTTACAAACATCTTTATCCACAAGGTATTTTTGTGGCTTGTGGTTAATTCAGAGAAAAGTAAAAATTAAAATCGCAATTATGGTTGAAATATATCACAATTTTGATTTTTGGCAAAAATCGTACAGCCCTACTTCAAAGGACTGTGAACAATTAACTGTTATTTATTCAGAACATCAGTATGCTGAATATTTCATGGGAATATCTTAATATCTTGGATCCCCCACCCCAGAATTACATGACACAAGTTTTTCATCCCATACACACAATCCTGGTATCGTTTAAATGAGCTCGTTAGCTTCTGGAAACCCTGCTAAGAGAAAGCATTAGCAGAAGAGCACCTGGATCTGTTCTGAGGTCCACTGGTCCAGGTTGACCGACTTCACTCTGGATATATGGACCCCCAGGTTCCTGTGGATGCCTGCACACCGGATGCAGATGAAGACCCCCAGATTCCAGGATGCCCATCTTGGACCTGTTGAAGACGGAGAACAGGGGAAGGTATTGAGACGTTCGCGGAGGAACGGCACCGAACATGTTCGATCTTGCTGTGAATTTAATATACCACCACCCAAAAAAAAAAAAAAAAAATGAAAAAAAAAAAATGGAGAGCTACTAAAACGTGCCCGAACAAGAAAGCAAGCCCGGAGTTTCTTGGAAGGAACGATCGGTGTATATTACAGCGGCGGGCAGAGGGAAGCACCGGGGGAGCTTAGGTAGATTTACAGAAGTTAGCTCGCTGCTTAGCAACTTAGTTTAGCTCCGGGGGAAGAAATGTCAGCTGACCAGTTTGAGCCGTTTAGCTCAAAAGAGCCACACAACGGTACAGAGGCGCTGCTATTTCTATCACAAAAGGTTTAAAATATTACATATTTCAAATTAAACCAACAAAACAAGTGTCCGGTGTGAACGCCGCACCTTTCGCTTCGCAGTCGGCGCAGTACTTGTTGTCTTCCTCCCTCAGCATTTTGGACAGGATGGCCTGGTGCTGCTCGTTAAGTTTCTGGGCCTTTTCTCTCTCCGAGCGGGTCGTCATGTTCGCGGCTTCGGTGGCGCTTGTTTCGGTGAAGGAAACGGTACCCTAATCAGTTGTCAGTGAAGAGAAGTTTTGCGGTAAAATATCATAATCGGAGGTCTGAAAACCTCCGACTGGGAAATGAAAACACCCGGAACCGGAATCCCGTCTCCGCCCACAAGAATTCTAGAGCTGACGAGGCGGACGCGCCGGATTGGACGAGAGAACTGACGTAATGTGACGCGTCACACAGAGAGGCACTGTAGCAGTTATCCATACAAATAAAATAAAAATAAAAACGTTTTACATGGTTTTAAACATGAATTTTAATTTTATAGAAGGGAATAACAATGTGTGCATGTTTACTTCTTTATGTTCAAGAAACAACAACATCAACAACAATAATAATAAAAATATAAAGTATAGTATAAATATAATACTTAGTAACCAGAATTCTTTAAAAGTAAATTTTAAAATAACAATAAAAACGCATGATTAATGTTTTATCCGGAAATCAATTGAATCTGTGACGTTTTGAAATCATAAATAATTGATTAAAGTCAATGACTAATCATCTTTATTTATGAGCATTGGACCACCCCACTGACATTGATGGGTAACGCTGACAAAATAAATCCAAGATGTGCTTCAGAAATGGGACCATGTAAATTAATATATTATATTAATAAACTGAAGATATTTAAATATTGACCCATTCAAACGTCTTTTGTAAAAACATTATTTTACGTATGTCTTTAGAATCCCAATTATTTAATGACTTCTTTTGTTTTTTTTTTATCATTGTGTTACAGGACTTTTGGCTTTGAAAGATATAGATGGTGAGTCACAGTGGTCACATGGGACACTGCTGTAGGCAACTGGCTGTGGGGGTCTTATCAGTGGTTAGGGTCAGTCTCACTGAAATTATTTCATGGTGCACAGAAAATCAGCAACCATGAATTTGTAAAAAAAAAAAAAAAAAAACATTTTAATAAGTAGTATTATTATGGTATTTAGATTTAAAAAATTTGCAAAGTTAACAGACAAATTTAAATAAATCCACTTTTTTTTATTTTTGAGAAACATGTAATTAATGAACGAGTCCTTTATCGGTTTATGGTACTTTTGCCCCTCCATTGAGTTCCTCCCAACTGTTTGTAATTTTATTTAGTAAACATATTTAAACTGTCCATACCGTTTAAAACTTTGTAAATTATGCTGTTTGCTCTGTTTGCAACAATCTAACTTAGACACTATTGTGACAAAATAAATTAAAAACACTCTATATAGCAGCAGTTCACAACACCTCATCTCAAGGCAGAGCCAATTCAATCAAATCATACAGACAGATTGGCCAAAAAGTTTTATTTTTATCGAGTCATTGACTAGCAGCATTCTCTCTTCTTGAAGAATCACGTAGCTACAGTGGACAGTTGTCTGCATTGTGTCATTGGCTTTGCAGCAATCCCTCATTCCGAGCATTTATAGTGGCAGGGGAGAGGAAAACTCCTCTTTAACGGAATGAAAGCTCCAGCTGAACTCAGTGAGAACAGCCATCTGCCACGACCTACTGGGGGTTTGAGAAGAAAGAGCAGAGACACAAAAAACACAGAAGTGCTGATCCAGGAATACTTTCTGGTGGGTTAAGGGCCTCTGACGGTCCTGTCCAGCTCTCACAGAGTAACTGCCTGCTCCTGGAATCTCCTCCATGCTCTTGAGACTGTGCTGGGAGAAAGAGCAAAGCTTCTGGCAATGGCATTGGTATTGAAGTGTCATACTGGTGGAGTTGGACCACCTGTGCAACCTCTGCAGGGTCCAGGTATTGCCTCATGCTAGGGGTAAGCTAAAGGTAAAGAATGGTCATGACCTCCACCTACAAAACCATTCCTGTTTTCAGGGTCGTCTCAGTTTTGCCTCTATAGATAAAACCAAAGATTTAGTGTTTGGACCGAAGCCAGTGTCTCGCTAAAATTACATTATGGGTCACACATTCTTTAATAATTAACAATAGATTCTTTATTCTTGAAAGGAAGATAATTTACAAGTCATTGCTCTGCTCACCTTTAACCCGTTGGTTCAAAAAAAGCTCTAAGAACGCCAGAAATCTTGTGGTCATCATGGACCCTGAACTGAATCCTTACAACCACATAAAATGTATTATAAAGACAACATATTATCCCCAAACAAACACTGCCATACTTAGATGGCTGATGTCCCAACAGGCCCTGAGAAATTAGTTTGTACGCTTGTTTTTTGTAGCAGACTTGACTACTGTAATGCTACTTTTACAGGACTTTTAAGAAACTTCATAAGAAAACTACAACTCATTCAAAATGCTGCTAGAGTCCATACAAAAAAAAACAAAAAACATCCTGATTAGTCCAATTCTGGGTTCCCATCTACTGAGGCTACGTATCGCTCAGAGAGTAGCTTAAAATTACATTAATCGTCTATAAAGCACTCATGAGTCAGAGTCCTAATCACATCTCTGATATTTTGCAGTGCCATACACCTTTAAGAAAATCTGACTCAAACCTACTCTTCATTCCAACGAGAACAGGACACGCAGCAGCAGCAGCAGCCTCCAGTTTTTACGCTCCAAGAATCTGGAATAAGCTCCCTGTCTGCTGCAGGACTACTTCCACCCTGAGCTCCTTTAAAACAACCTTAAAAGCCCTTTTCTTTACAATTGCCCACTCTTATTTTAGCTGTTTTTAAGCCTTATTTTTCTACAAACTTTTACAATGTCTAAGCACTTTGAGTTGCCTTTGGCCAAAATGTGCTACATAAATAAAGTTGACTTGCCTTTAGTGCACCTGTTATTATTTTCATTTAACACTAGACACTGATAACCAACCGCCTCCACTACTGAACTGACCAGATTAATATTCCTGAAGTAAAACGGACTTGGTATGATGCTTTGATTAAAAAGTGTTCCTTTTTTTAGCTATATATTATCCCTAATTGCAGTTCACCTTTTGTGGAGTAAAACAAGTAAAACAAACTGATATTGCCGGATCTGTCCACTGCTTAACAGACTTGCTGTTCATAGCTTGATAATAGTAATTCTAAGCCTGATGGGTGATGCTCATATAGTTTCGTATAGTAGTGGCTATTGTGACAGAAAAAAAGAGATTTTTTTTCTTGAATGCAAATTACAGTAGCCTGTTTTTGGCCAGGACACATGCAGTGTGCAGCTGCAGGTAAGGGAGGGACTTCGCTGTGTTGTTACATGAGCTTTACAACTGCAAAAAGGAAACTACAATCACTCTAGCACCTTCTCTGGAATATTATTAAAAGAGCTTTAAACCAGCGGAACGATAGGATGTGGCGTTTTTAAAAACATTGATAACAGCCAGAACCGATGAAGAACATTGCGTGTTTCCAGAAGCTTGAAGAATGACTTGGAGTCACCAAGCTTTATTACAAAGTCTTTACAGTTTTAGCTTTTGAATCAAGCATTATACATTGATACATAGAACTCTTTCATTAAATATAAAAATTTAGCATTGTTTGAGGCAAATTTGCTTTGCTGCTGTCCCATCTTGTAATTTTAAGCAAAATTAAAAATGCATCCTGTAAGTCCTCTTTAGTGTTGTATCCTTTTTTTGTTTGTTTTTGTTTCAATTAGTCTCTTTCTCAAATATCAATAACTGAATAAACTGTCTAGCAGTCCTAAAAAAGTAGTTTATTAAAGAAACAAAAGCATTCAGAAATAAATATCAAAGATCAAAATACATGCAGTCTGCATATTAGAACGATGAATGTGACTGTTTCAGTGATGTCAGAACAACAAATGAAGACCTGGTTTATTTCTAGTCTGTATCAAGTTATACTGGCTTGAAGAACATGAAATATAAGGAAATAATTTTTTTTATTATTATTTATCTACAGGGCCACAGGAAAAATGTAGTTTACAAACTTTTCAGATTCTGACAAAAAAGAATACCTACTAAAGAACCCCAACAGCCACTTTTGTTAATCTCCCCTCGAAATCTGAAACATGCCTTAATCCACCAATTTGTCATTTAATTTGATCTTCTCAATCTTCTCAATAAGAGCTTCATGAGCCAACGTGAAGCCCTCAGCAACACGGAGCTTGATTTGTCTCAACATTCGGAGTTGGGAATAATAACCAGTCCAATTAAGAGAGCATTCTAGTCGCATTCCAAAAAAGATTTAAAAATAAAAAACAACTGGCCTTCTATTCTGAAGCTGAAGATGTTTGGCTTCCCATCCAGGAAGCTTTCTCAAATCAAAACATCTGGAGTAGTGTGGCGATCCAAGCTTTATAGACTTGCTAGCGAGGCCTCATCAGAGCTTTGGAACTCCACCCTACTACAGACGTTTTGATTTGAGAGATAGAAGTCCAGTATTTTTATTTTTTAACCTTTTTTGGATTGATCAAGACCTGGATGACTGAGAATCTTCACAAACATATTCTAGTTGCAGGCTGGAAAACCAGCGTAAATGCAAATTGGTAATGAGCTAACTATCACCAGCGACACAAGAAGATAACGGATTTTATGCAAACCAAAGGAACATGTTCACAAAAATATATTGTTGCACTACATTATGTTGGTGCAACAATATATTTTTGAAATTGTAACTTTCAGTACATTTTAGATGCATTAGGATCCTGAACTGTCTGCTGCTCGGTAAGCTCCGGCTGACCCTGTTGGAATGTCGGCTTCAGCTGATCAGTGTCTCGCGTTTACAAAGGAGAACTCAGAAAATGAGAGAGCGCACCCTTACTGCCCAGAGAACACCATGCACAAGTTGCGTTGGGGGGGTTGGTTTTATTACAAACACTGTAAGAACTTTAAAATACAAGTTTAAACTTATCAAATTGCACATGGTCACTGTAAATACAAAACATCTAAAAATTACAAATAAATGAAAACCAGCTTAATAACTCTAATACATATATTATCCAATAGAAACAGACATGAATAAAAGACAATTAAAAATGTGTTTCCTTACGAGGATAATAAGGATCAGTCAGTTAGAAAAAGGTTTCCAGGCGGATCTTGAAGTTATTCTCCTGGTGTCTCACTGCGACCCCGTATCGAAGCAGCATCTCCACGTACGGTGGCCAGAACGTGTCATCTACTGTGACGTAAGGGTCATGCGGTGTGTTTATGACTTTGTCCATAAGAACCTGCGGGTGTTGTAAAGACAGAGAGGTTTTGAGGTTTTCCCAGACTGTTCTGGAAAAGGAACCATCAGGTGAAAACACGCCATGCGTTTAATTGAGTTAGCTCTGATGTTCTGATTCCTTATATTAGATCTTATTTTGACAAGTAGACCAATTCGGTCAAGAAGTCCGGTCAAATCTCCAACCAGACATCAGCCAAAAGCTTAACAGTTACCATAAACCTCCAGGGTACAGCTTGATGAATTACATTAAACCAAATGTTAGACTGATTTGGCCTTAATTCAAACATTTTTACTGAAGGACTTTAATCTTCAGTGTCAAACTCTTGAATTGTAACATGAAGCCAAACTACAATGGATATATAGTTTTTTGCTAACATTGCCTTTTATGACATGAATTGATGCATTATTTCAGCTTGTTTTTATGCAATAATATGAAATAACTTTAGGCTCTTTAGGCTCATTCTTACATTCTTTAGACTAAAGAAAAGGCGCAGGATCTGACATGAAATAAAACCTTGATGAACCTTTTGTTTCATATAGTTAATTACTACAGTAAAAAGGGAACACAGGAAGCAACTCCTGTTTTTACTTTATAAATGGACTAAAATAACCATTGCATAACGGATGCAAAGTAAACTCTAGCAACAGTTTAGCCCTAAAAGACTCATAGCTCTTTATTGTCATTATTAAATCATAAATCGCTTGTACTTGTATAGAGCTTTATTAAGTTCTGAGGACCTCAAAGCGCTTTACACTACATTCAAGCTACATTGTAGCCATAGCTGCTCTAGTATGTGCATGTGTGTTTCGCGCCTACATCTGTGTGCAGGTTGTTCAGCCTCTACACTGTTCGAAGGTTACAGCTGTCTGGACTTAAGGAACAATTTAAAACGTCTAAATGTGAACCAGAGAGTTACAGAGGAACTTCATAGCTTTGGCCTTCTCTGAGGCGTCGGAAGCGTTGTGAAAGGAAACGGACGCTGGTTGAGCACTGAGAGTCCAGACAAGTCTAGCAGTTAGCCCACACAAAACATCTGTACCATCCTCAACTATGGCGATCATCCATGAAAACTTAGACTGCGTCCAGCTTCTATCTGTGCAACGTGATGTGAGGGATTGCTGTGTTTTTGTCTTCACGTGGAGATGGCTATATGACTTAATCCTGGACTCTGCTATCCAGGCTAACATGCGGCAAGCGAGTTTTAGTAGAAGGCGGAAAGACTTGCAACTGTGAGTTGGGTTTAAATCAGCGATGCTTGGTGCCGCAACACAGTGGTGTTCCTAATCTGCTTTATCCACCAGGCTGTCAGGAAGCCTCATTTTCTGGCCCCTGGCCCTAGATTTTAACCCTCATTCCTGTTCTTATCCATTTATTTTATCTTTTTTATTAACTTTTTTTCTTTGAGAAACTTCATTTTGACGTATCTCTACGTCCTACAAACACGGTGAGTTAAAAAATAGAAAAAAATGGCCTGGTGGAAAAGCCCCGGACTGTTGTTCAAAGTGGAGCAGATTTCAGCCTAAACCATCAAAAGTCTTGTTGAGTTAAAGCAGACTGGAAGCAGGAAATGAAAATCTGATGCATCTCCATCTACTGTAGGACACATTTCCCTGCATATTACAGCTCACCCACATGTAATCACTTCTTCAACCCAAATTTTAATATTAAATACCCGTTGATGATGCAAAAGTATATAAAAGTTAAAATATTGATAGTTTTAACTCTTAACAAGAATGTGCTAAATGTGTCATTTCTATAGCGTGCACACCCACCTCTAGGATTTCACTGAGGGAAATATGGTTCTCATTTAACTCCAGGGGAAAGTTCTGAAAATAAGAGCAACGTTAGAATATGAGAAAGAAAGAAAAAAAACACTTTGTTATTCACACTACAGTAGGTTTCTGCACCTTCTTGTTTTTGCTGGCACTGGACTCTTTCTGAGAGAGAGGAGCATGCATCGCCAGGATGTCTCCCAGGTTCTCCATCAGATTTTCCTGATAAGCCTTCACCTTCTGGATTTTGGCCTTGGTTTCCAGAAAAATACTGGTTGGACGGAGACGTATATAAGCAGAGAATAACGTTGGTAATATGTCAATGTTGAATTAAAGCATATTAACATGCATTCCTACACCCTTTGACAACATTGCATGTTTTACACTAAAATGTAACAAACAAAGATGGACGGACGGCTGAATCGATGGATGAACAAAGGTTGGTGGGTGGATGGATGGATGGATGGAGGATTTTTCCACTGTAAAAAGAGGCTGATGGAGCACCAGACAACCCCTTTGAGCCAACTCCACTATGCTGCGGTTGCATCCATAACTCAAATTTTAAACTTCCCAGGCCACTGAGGAACCCTGACTTTCACTTTCAGTGTGCTGAGGTATTACCATCACACTCACTTGTGCTCTGAGCATTTCTCCATTTCCACTCGGAGTCGTTCAATATGATCGTTGATAGTTAATACCACCTGTTTCTTCTCCTCCAGCCATTTCTGCTCTCTGTAAAACACGAGATGAAACAAAGTGTGGAGTCACAGAAAGGTCTCGTTTATTCAGTCCTGGAAAACATTTATATGCTCTGATGAAGCAGAAAGTAGTGAAGGAAAGCTTGCAGGGTAATGGAAAGGTCACGCACAGCTCTTTAGTCTCTCTCAGTTTGTCTCTCTTGGCTTCACAACAAGAAACAACCATCTCCAGATCAGAGCAAAGCTTCAGCATCTGCAGAGAACAAAAACGTGATAATTTTATTCTCAGAAACGAGGGAAATGCTTTATACATTTTTTAAATGAATTATTTGTTTCGGACATGAACACACCTCATCTTTTCCAGCTTTAAGTAAAATGTCAGAATTAGTTGCCAGCACTGTGGAGGAGGACAGAAAAAAAAATATCAATCAATAATTAATTTATTTTCCACCAAATTTAACATCACCACATATTTTATTTAATTCACAAGATCTGACATCCTAAAACCTTAATATCAATGCAATATGTGGGACAGCAATGTGGGCTGTGGTTTGTGATATTAATATTAGAGCTGGAAATAGTAAATTTTACCCGAGTTTTACTGCAGCAGAAAAAAAAAAAATAGGACTTACAGCTCGGCTTCATTGAGAGCCACTGCTTCAGTTCAGCATCTGTTGCCATCAGCCGCTTTACTAACTGCGCCACATGAAAACACACAGCAAAAAGCATTGAGTTAAATAAACATAAATGCCACAAAAAAATAAATACAAATATCTAGCTAAAAATTGTCAACAGCAGCGGTAACCCTGTTACCACCATGAACTTACAGTCAAAATATTTTCCCAATCATAACGTTCCTACGATATACACGATGATTAATGCACTTTGAATTGTCTTGTTACTGAAAAATGCTTTATAAATAAACTTGCCTTCCCTTAATGAGCTTCTAGATGATGTGGAGTGACCCGAGTGTGTAACTGTGTAGCGCATTGGGCTGTGTATATAAAAAAAAAACAATTTGTTTTTTCAATTCTGAATCGATTCTTATATTAATTCCCAAAGATGGATTTTTAAAAAAAAAATGCATTTTCCACTGTGAATTTTCCGCTCACACGCCACTCCAGGGGGTGAATTTTTAATGTCATATTTCTTATAATGCACCAGGTCAGTGCCCAAATAGCAGCTGTAGATATCTCTGGCATCCTCTGTTTTCTGCTCTGGATCTGTTTGGGTTTTCTGCCTCACAGCATGTTTCTAAGAGCAATTGTCTCAACATTCAGGGGGAGAGCTCGGTCCTTACAGCTGCCATTAATTACCATTACTCGCCTGTGACCATAACAAATCTTGCTGGATGATAAATTTTCCTAAAAATTACCGGGACGAACCATAATATCATCATTTGGAGACCAGTACACCCTCTCCACATGCCGGCTCAGATAGATTAAACGGTTGGCTGCCGTCACTTTGCCGTCAAAAACCTCCCACACTGCAGCGGTCGTGTTCGGCTTTGACACGGTTCCGTTTTCTTTTCAAACTAGAGTTTCTCAGGCTCTCCCTCATGAGGCTCTCATGTTAAACTTTGAGTGTGTGCCTACCTGACAAGATTTAACTCCTCCTACACAGAAGAAAGGAGAACGGAGGGGTAAGTAGACACCAGTGCATTGTACTGGAACTTTTTGTTATCCAGTCCCAGAGAGAAGAGAGGGAAACACAGGGGGAGCAAGCATACGCCTTTTTTGATTAATCATGTGACTAATCTTTATCGTGCAATTCATTTACTTATTGATCATCACGACAGGCCTAACCATTAATTAATTTGCTGTTGAATCTTAATATGATACTAGTATCAATATGCTGCATAGCTGCAATACAGGTAACAGCAAAAAAAAAAATAATTAATACCAGCAATCTAATTTTGACATTGGATCGAGAACAATGGAGTCTAAATCTTAAGCATTGGAATCAATTTTTGAAATTTGACACTGGTGCATTGTACTGGAACTTTTTGTTATCCAGTCTCAGAGAGAGGAGAGGGAAACACAGAGGGAGCAAGCATACGCTTATTTTGATTAATCATGTGACTAGGGCTGGGCGATATGGATTAAAAAAATAAATCTCCGATTTTATCATACCAAATCGGATTAATCGATTTTTTCCTCCTTTTTGTTTCATAAAAAGAAATTAAAGAAATAATTTTAAAACCTTGCTTCTATGTCAAGCATTTCATCAGGGAGTTGACCTGAATTCAAAGTGCAACTAAAAACAACCTGTGAAACAGGCTTGTAAAACAAGATGGCAGCCGTGCCATTATAAACAATGAAAATATAACAAAACATTTGCTGCTAGTGGTTTTACACATTGAGCTAAGAACAGGCTTCACTGCACTTGTGAACTTCAAACTAAGTTAAAAAAAAAGTAAATAAGTAAATGAAGTACCTCGTATTATGGTAAAAAAAAGTTTCTACTCAACAACATTTTCACAATACATTTGCCTAAACATATATTCAGTATCACATGCTGTTCTCTTCATGGAAACCCAATGAGTGTATTGGCAAAATAAAATCCAGATTTTCCAAAAATGAAATCTTAAAGAATTGTAAATTCGAATTAATTGATTAAATCGATTAATCGCCCAGCCCTACATGTGACTAATCTTTATCGTGCAATTCATTGATTTATTGATTATCACGACAGGCCTAACCATTAATTAATTTGCTATTGAATGTTAATATGATACTAGTATCAATATGCTGCATTACTGTAATACAGCTAACAGCAACAACAAAAAAAATGAATACCAGCTATCTAATTTTGACATTGGATCGAGAACAGTGGAGTCTAAATCTTAAGCATTCGAATCAATTTTTGAAATTTGAAATCAATACCCAGCCCTAGTAGCGCACCTAATAAAACAAGGCAGTGCCTCTTCTGTCTTTTACTGTGCACTGCCCGTCATCTGGCTGACAAAAAAAAAAAGGAAAATGGCTTGTACTTGTACAGCGCTTTATCAAGTCCGACGACCCCAAAGCACTTTACACTACAGTCATTCACACCCTGACGGTGGTGAGCTACATTGTTGCCACAGCTGCCCTAGGGCAGACTGACAGAGGCGAGGCTGCCAAACATCGGCACCACCGGGTCCTCTGACCACCGGCAGCAAGCAATGCGAGTGAAGTGTCTTGCCATCTGAGACGGTTGGAGCAGGGCATAGAACCGGCAACCCGCCAGTTACAGGACGAACTCCCTAACTCCAGGGAGCCTGACTAAACAACCAATTTCAGCTTGTTGTACTTGTGTCACTCTATGAATAACAAGTTATAATGGCCTGCAAAGTACCTAAGTTAAAGTTACTTCTATATCTAGTAGTTTTTTCAGCCCATTTATTAGATAAAAAAATGTAACAATTAGAAATGGTTTTAGATAACAACTGTAGTAAAATTGTGTATTGTTTTAGCCTCAGGAATAGCTGTTGCTTTATCTGTAAAAAAAAAGAAGGTAAGTAGGTCATGTTTAATGCGGCAGAGTATTTCGCAAATATATCACGATCGCAACATCAGTGTGTGCGCAATATTCATTTTGCTGAGAACTGTTTGGAGTGCAATAATTGTTGGCTAATCCATTCCAAGTGTTATGAACTTCCACTTTACATGCTGATGTAATATTTATCCAGTTGGGCAGGTTCCCATGGCGGCAGATGCTCAAAGCAGGCCGAAATGCTGAAGGTCCCAGTGTAGGAAGGACAGGTGAGAAATAGAAGAAATAAGAAAACAGACAGCACTAATATCTTCATCGCAGTATTTAACGATATAATTACAATCGCAAGGTTTTCTAATATCAGTCAGCCCTATCAAAGTTAAACATTGTATTTTTGGGGTTTTTGTGTAAATACTGCAAAACCTGTACTTTTACCTAAAGCAATCACACTGTGAGTAACACATATATATGTCCAACATCAATTTTAAACTTGGACCATAAAAGCGAGATAGAACAGAAATAGAAATATCCTTTATTTTCACACAGTGGGTAAATTCAGGTGTACTGGCAGCAAAGTGAAGGGCAAATTGAAGCAAGCAGATACGCACAAAAGGTAAAAAAATAAAAATAAAATGACAAATTTACACCAAACAAAAAATTATGTACAGTTTAAAAAAAAGAAGCACCCTCAGATTATTAACAGGTTTTAAAGGTGCCATGACTTCACTGTATAAACCATTACATTTAGTTGATATTGTTGCATATGCAAAATCTCAAAAAAATATATAACGTCAGCTTGTTGTTTTGTCAGGCCAAATGTCCATCAGTTAAAGGGTTGGGTGCAATAATGATATGCAGCTCTACCCAGAAGACTTGACTCTGTATTTGAAAACCGGTCAAACGAACGGCGGTGCATCAGCTGGGGAGGATTGTTTGCTTGATGGTGTGCTGTGATTGGAGAATGTGAATTACATAAAAAGACAAGCTACGTAGAAAAATAACCCGTTTTCTGATCCGACTGTTTCTGAGCAAAGCAACAAAGCTGACCACCCCTGAGCAGGTCCTTTGGTATTCACCTTTGACCATGACACAGCCTCATCAGTGCTCAACAGACCATATTATAGTAATAATAGTAATAGTAATATCATCTTTATTGTCATTGAAACATACATTGAAACATACATTACAACGAAAGTTGTTCTCTGCTTTTAACCCATCACCCTTGGGGAGCAGTGGGCTGCCATGTGCGGCGCCCGGGAAGCGTTCTGGGGTTAAGGGTCTTGCACAGGGACCCAGAGTGCAGGCGCTGGGGATTGAACCAGGTACTTGCAACCTTCTCTGAGTGCAAGCGCGCTGCTCTAACCACTAGGGCCTAGTGACTAGGCCAACACTCCCTATATACCCCCAAAAGTTCAGAAAAATGAATATAATACTAATTAAAAGGTGATATAGTTGTGAGTTTTTCACATTTAATTTGTCTTTACCTCCAGGAGTTTCCAAATGAAGGCTCATAAACAACCTAAACAAAAGTATTGCCTAATTTATATCCATAACCGTTATGTTCTCCTGAATATCTTTTCAAACATTATCCACTGCTTCAATGTTGAACTTTCAGATGAAATATGCATTTTTCAATGGGTACTTTTTGTACTTATACTGGTCAAAATGGAAGTCGCATTATAAAGTAAATAGAAGAAATTGACAATACTCTCCAAATCGCAAACATACTTTTCAATTTCACAATATCTTTCATGCTTCTGGAAGAACACAATCCTTAAAAGTCTTTTCACTCGTGTTCGATTATTTGTTCGACAAATGCTTATTGTTTGTGCAAACGGTCCCCAGCGCGCTTCCTCTGAGCACAGCATTCTGCCTGTTTTAGATGTGCGACTGGTGGCAAACACTTGGTTCAAATCAATGGGTTTGTTTTCTGCAAAACTCCATGTCTTGCTGAGGAGGTCATGCATTATTATTATTTTTTTACTTGGCTTGGTGTAGGGCTGTGCCATATAGCTGAAAAAAGTATCACGATATAAGCCTTTCATATCAGTCAATATCGATAATTATTGAGAAAGGTTTTGTTTACCTATTTGAAACAATGACCAGTGAAAAAAAAATGTAACCTCTAACATTTGAAGTATGTCAGCCCTGCTACCAACCTTGCTTAGTTTGGCCCTGAGAGGCTAAGTCCTTTCCTCTGTCTATAGCAGAAGAAACACCTAGACACACCAGCCCTATAGCTTGGTGTATCCCAACTAAAAAAAACAAAGTGAATTCCAGTTGTACAATCCTGCTAATTACCTAATTAGTCCTCACTAATTATTTGGCTGACATGTGTTGAAGCAGCTACACACGAAATGGATGCAAGACATCAGCCTTTGACGACTGCAGCTTTAGACCCCCACTTTGCTGGGTTGATTAGGTCTTAGTTAAGAGGTTTGATTTAAAAAAACAAAACAAAAAAAAAACACATTCCTCTGAAAGATGTGCAAGTGCAGGAGCAAAAAAGCATCCAAAGTGCCGTTTGCTTTAGATAAACTTTTACCACCGACTTTAATGAAATCTGACCTGATCTTCTGGGTCCTCGGAGCTGTCTGGTTCACACTGTATTATTTCCTCCTGCAGCTGCAAAACAGACACACATCGGTATGCATACTCATTATTTGTCTGTGCCAAAGCTTGGCTCAATCACGTTTGTTTTTTTGTTTTTGTTTTTGTTTTTTTGTTTCTTTACCTTCTCCAGCTGAGCAAACTGCTCCTCACAGAGCTCCAGCAGCTCAGCCTTTGCGGCTTCTGAGAGCTGAGCTGCAACCTCTCCATCTGCCCGAACCTCGTCCTGAAAGGTGGAGGCAGCCCAGGCCGAAACACCGACATTACAAACACACTTCGACACAGAGAAAACCACGACCAAGACAGCGGACGCTTTCCGGTTTAGGTCGTGTTACTTCGTAAATAGAGAAAATCTGACTAGAGACTGGCGTGAGTTAGCGCAGGGTAATATTCTATGTGGTGAAACATAAAAACATCGGTAAGAGGAATTAAACAGAAACAGCTAAATCTTACCATAGTCAACAAACGGTGACGATGTCCGTGCTTGTTTCGAAATACCGCCAACTTTGATGACGTCATGACGTCTGCAGCGCAAAGTGTTGGGGGCCGTTGTTGCTGCGCAGGACTGCGCAAGTCAAGTAAATACCATGTAAAAAATAAAAGAAAAAAGTCTACTGAAAACGTTTTATAAACGTTTATAAGCACATTTCCAATAAATCTTGAGTTTAAATGGCAGATTTTACAGAGGAGGAAAATGTCTTCATCTAACTATAAATACGTGTTAATTCAAATCAGAGCAGCCCCAAAGTTGAATTAGGGTTAAGACGAATATAATACAATAAACAAATAGGGGCATTTATTTATTTTTGCATCGTGGATTCAACACAGGGGGGAAATGTGTGTCTGTTCCTGGGCAAACACAAAATAAAACTCTTACAGTCAGTTGAAATCAGATGTTTACATGATAATTGTTACCCCAACCTTTAACAGTTATTCAGATTTCTCCTGTTTCCAATTAGTTAAGATTACAGACGTTATTTGCTAGATACCAGAATGATTAAAGACAGTTTAGGAGGATTTATAAATAGCATTACCTTTTTCTTTCAACTGAGAAGTTTAGCCTCAGACTTCGAATAGAATATAAATTACTTGAAAAGGGTATCATTTCAGTGGTTGGACTGCAGTGTTTGGACTGTATTTGGAAGTTCTGACAGTAGTAAATAACTCAGCTGTGTTGTTTTCTGGGAGTATTTTATTTTATTTTTTTTGTCTCGTAATTGACATATTGTACACCGTTTTTAACAGGATGTCAGCTAGAATCACTTTCCTCTGATAATGAACAACCAGAACATGCAGGTTCATTCGTCTGGGAACATCACCACTTAATTCCCATGAACACTTTCTACAGAATGAACTGAACTATACTTTGTGTTTGACATAGATCAAGTAATGAATGAAAGTATGTCTAATTTGATATGGATAAGTATGAGGGTGTGGTTTGTTTTGAGGAGAATATTTTTTATATGCATTAGATATGCACAAAACATTAACATTTTTGTATGACATGGTCTACAGATTTTTATCTCAAGTTTATTACTTGTCAAATCTTTCAACCTGCTTGTTTTCCAGAATGCTGTCTTCAAAAAATTACATTACTATAGCTCTGCTTCACTTTGCAGTGTTGTTTTATTCAGGTTTGATGAACAAATCATTTAATTGTCTCAGACACACTGAGGTAACTGTAGTCTAAATTTCACCAGCAGGTGTCTCTGTTTCTCTCTTTGATGCAGCTAAATGGAGTCAAAACCGCTCTCCTTTTCAGCATTCTAAACAGAATTTTGCCTGAACAGTGACACATTTCTGTAACAGGTTTTATTACTATCTGATTTTATAAAACCCAGAATTAAAGGTCCACCCAATTAATTTCAGTTATCACCTTCTTTCTGTTTCTTTATCAATTTTATAAAATGTTTTATTTAATTGTACTACTCCTACTATTTCTACTACTACTACTACTATTATTTATTTATTTATTTATTTATTTATTTATTTATTTATTGCTGCGTGTAGTCAGGTGGCAGATCAGTTTTATTTGTAATATTTATGGAAAATGAGTTGCAAAATTTGTCCCAGTTCAACCGTTTTTGTCATCATCCAGTTGGTACATCACTGAATTACACAAACCCATGTTAATAAAAAAAAAATCCTGACTGGTTCAAAACATGAATTAAGTTCATGTAAAGGGTTTAAACATTGATATAAGTGTAACTATTTCTGTATTTCATCTGGTGTGTGGTTTATCACCTGAACAATCTCAGCCTCATGTTTTTCTACACATAAACTATTCCTCCTCTGGATGTTAAGTTCAGCGCCCAGAGAGCAGTTCTGCAGCACAGGAGTCTATATGAGGATGTATTATCCGCTTTTCATCTTTCTCCAGCTTCCGCCCCAGAAATCACACAGCCTTGATTATTTGAATGATCAACTAGAATTTGATTAATATGCAAATTTCTGAAGGAACCGTTCCATTTGAGCCCTCAGCACAGCCTAATTAATCAACAGTTAAAGGAAATTAATACATACATCAATTCTGTCAGGAACATGCTTAGTTCAATCGCCCGTAAAATTGAAGTTTGAAGTATTAACTGGCTCCACAGGAAGGCCATGATTAAAACTCCACATTTTTGGCTCCATTTAGAAATATAGAGTGCTCCACAGTAGCTCCATGCAGGAGGAAAAACCCCTAAGGTTGCATTCAGCGTAATAATAATAATAATAATAATAATAATAATAATAATAATAATAATAATAATAATAATAATAATAATAATTCACAGTTGTTGTTTTTTTCCACACTGTCTTTTTAAGCAGAGTAAAAGGTATACGGGACATCAATCAAATTGTACTTTACACTCGCACCTGACACTGCTTTCCACAAGGTGCAGAAAGAGAGAAGGAGAGAGTATAAAAAGGGGAGGGGGAACAAGATGAAAAGAGAGAGGGCAGTACTATTGTTTCAGTAGGGACTCATGCATCAAACTTCAATTTTCCGGCCGATTGAAGTAGTGATTTTTCCCCCCCCTCTATCTTGAAGTGAAATACTGAAATACACTTAAGACCTCCAGATTAATTACCACGAACTGCAGTATTACTTATCGCCGGAGCCCGTCTGACAAGCACTCATAAAATAAGCAAGTGAAATCCATAAACTTAGCCTCCCTTAAATATGCTTAATATATATATATATATATATATATATATATATATATATATATATATATATATATATATATATATATATATATATATATATATATATATATTCTTTTTTCTTCCTATCTATCTATCTATCTATCTATCTATCTATCTATCTATCTATCTATCTATCTATCTATCTATCTATCTATCTATCTATATATATTATCTATCTATCTATCTATCTATCTATCTATCTATCTATCTATCTATCTATCTATCTATCTATCTATCTATCTATCTATCTATCTATCTATCTATCTATCTATCTATCTATCTATCTATCTATCTATCTATCTATCTATCACATAAATTAACATAGCTACATGCGGCACAAAAAAACAACATAAAGGGATTTTGAAACTTTTTCATACAAAGTTAAAGAATTATTATATTATTTCCAATGAGGTGACACATTCTTTTATATGGTAGGTCTAATTTGCCTGCACAGAATCTTCAAGAGTCCCGCTCGTATTAAGTGTTTGCAGGTCTGTAAAGCTTCAGGCGGGCCTGTTTGAAGTGCTCTGCAGAAGTGGGAAAAAAAGGCAAACACTATAAAACAAGTCCCAAGAAGACAGCTCAACTTATCCCCTTCTTCTAACAAAGAGGGTTAAACGGGAGGCCGGCTTTTGAGCTCCTCTTTTGGACAGCCTCTTTCTCACATCTCCATGTTTTCAGCTTCATTAAACTCCTTAAAGACAAAAGAAATAAAGAGCCAAGATGAGAAGAAAACAAACAAAGGGACTCCCTAACCAGGCTTTGGCACAAATGCCACAGTCCCCACAAACTCTTTATGACTTCCCCATTTAACACTGCAAACCTTTTTTTTTTCCAACAAAATCCATTTTTTTGTTTAGAAAACGCTCTTGGACAGAAGTCAAACATATTATCCCAGGATAAAAAGCGGATAAAGACAAGCGGCTCCCCAAATAAAAATAAAAAAAAAGAGGGGTGGCACTTTCATTGTAATTCATTGACTTGTTCCAAACGCCATGCAGTCACAGAAAGGGGCCCGGGCATTAATAGCCGCAGATGCCCTCATGAAGGGGGGAGTCTATGTAGGCATTATGGCCTTTGTTCGCAGCCAGTTAAACTGTTTAAAAGGAGGGTTAACTCAATCCATCAAATTGTCTGAAATTGTGAGGAAATTTCAAAAACCATATGGCTTCCAAACGTTTGCGTCCTTTTTGTGCGGTGGGACACACTTGTCTCAGTATTGCTGCCTGCGGGGGACCGAGGCCCTGCTCCTTTTGTGGCTCGTCCCATCAGGGAACTGCTGCTCATTTGTCCCCACTTTTCATGCTTTGCGCTCAAAATTACGGCCCCGCAGTCCCGCGGAACAAAAAGCCGTGCTCTAAAAAAAACAAAAAAAAAAAAAAAAAACGGGGGGCTCAGAGAAACTGGCCCAAAACTTTTTTTTTCTTTTCTTTTCTCTTCTCCCTCCCCTTTTTTTTGCACCAGATTTGTGTTTCTCACATAAATTTTTAGCCCGAATGGGGAAACACGTCTGAGGGTCAAGAAGGCACGATACGCATTTATTGGACGTGAAAAGGAGAGGATGCGGGGATTCCAGGAGCACAAAATGTTTAGAGCAGAGGGAGAAACAAAGGGGGACAAAATAGCTCAGAATAATAACTCCAAAACAGGGCCGCTTTTGACGAGCGTAACGACAAGAAAACACACACACACACACACACACGCACGTTAAAAAACACCCTGAAGAATTACAACAAAAAGAGTCAGAAAAGCATTTTGTTTATTCCCATCGTAGCCTATGTACAATACAGTCTGTGCATTGGTTTTTCAGATAATGTCCTGATTTTAGGAAGGCACTTACAGGTGTAGAAAACATAACAAATTTATAGAACTGTAAATCTATTGTATCCAAACAATAATCTAAAAGCTTGTCGGGTGAGAGAGAGAGAGAGAGAGAAAAAAAATCACCGCAGTGTTTATCCGGCCGAACATCACCACCTTCATAGGGACTCCTGGTGAGAGGCTGCAGTCAAAGCGGAGGCAGGGAGGAGGAGGAGGAGGAGGTGGAGGAGGAGAGCCGGCAGTGACAGAAAGGGGATTTGGCTCTTCTTGGATTAAAATGATACCGATAAAAAGGATCAAATAAATATATAATGTTTACAAATCAAATCATGCATCTCCATGCAAACATATGGAAAACAGGAGTGGGTTTATAGTAGTGTGTCTTTGTGGAGGGGGCTTTATGAAGCCAAAAAAGCAGGTGTGTGTGTGAGAGAGAGAGAGAGTGTGTGAGTGTGTGTGTGTGTGAGTGAGAGTGTGTGTGTGCATGCGTGTGTCGTTGCTGTATACTGTAAAAAAATATAATAAGTTATTTTTAGGCCATATTGCTTTGATGGAAACAATAACAGTTCGCTAATGAATACATCACTGCATATTCGTAGTTCTGCGCTCATGCTTTACTGTGAATCTGTGCCGATAGAAAAAAAAAAAGTCATTCCGTTTTGGTACATGTTCTCATATAAGCGGTAAGTTTACAAGTCCTCTCTGCAGGATCATCGCCATCATCCTTCTCAGTGTCTGTCTCTGTGTGTGAGTGTGTGTGTGTGAGAGAGAGCCATCAGTCATCCACGTCTATTTCAACGTCCTCGTCCTCCGAGCACTCCTTGCTCGTTGTGTGGTCCGAGAAGGGGGACAGCGGAGAGCTGCGCAGTTTCTGAACCAGCTCGTGCTGGTGGTCCTGCGGGCCCGAGCCCCGCGAGGGCGACTCGGCGCGCGGGTGGCCCAGCGTGCCGTTGGCGCACTTCTCCAGGTCGGCCAGCTTGGCCAGCTTGTCCAGCGGCACCTGGCCGATGGCCTTGGCCGACTCCACGTCGGCCTTCATCTCCTCCAGGTCCCGCTTTAGCTTGGCCCTGCGGTTCTGGAACCACGTGATGACCTGCGCGTTCGTCAGGCCCAGCTGCTGCGCGATCTGGTCCCGGTCTGCGGGAGACAGGTACTTCTGGTACAGGAAGCGCTTCTCCAGCTCGTAGATCTGGTGGTTGGTGAAGGCCGTCCGGGACTTCCGACGCTTCTTCGGCGTGCTCCTCTGGCCGAACAGGGTCATCCCGTCCCGGCCTGTGAGGGGGGAAAGGAGAATGAAGGAAAAAAATGGGTGTTGGTCATTTCGCCTCTTGTCCGTTTCCTATATTCACGGGTGTTCCTATAAAGGGGGAAAACTGGAGCACACGATTGAGTAGTGAATATAAATAAAGCCCAGACCCTAATTTAACCCAGGGTCATGTTGCGCCCATGCATGCGTGTGGGTTACTTTCTCATTGGAAATAAAATGGTTTCTAAATAATGGGAAATAATGTTAATAAAAAAAGCTCATATATAATTTTGTTGAACCCAAGTGTTTATTATTCTCGGAAAACTTTATGTTACAGCCTGGTCCTATTTATTGTGGTCCTGATCGCTGGGTGGTCCAGTTGAATATGGCAGTTTAGGACCCCCTCAACCCAAAAAAAAAAAAAATAATAATACGAATTGACCTCCTGGTTGTATTGGTGGGAGTCATTCAACCACATTTCTTTTCTTATAGGCTTTGAGCAGAATATAGAGAGGGATTTATCAACGTGAGGTACAGAATGTCCCCTTTCACTCCATGCATGTAGATACAAAACGTTGTGTGGAACAAGTCGGGTACGAAACGACCAAAACTAAAGAACTAAAAGGCACGAAACGGCGAGGAAGAAATTTTTTTGCTAATCTGACATTGTTATATATGATTTTGTTGTTTATCTAACAGATATATAAACCGAGTTTATGGTTTAAATGACGATCAACATAACGTTTTCTTGAAATGTTCTGAACATTTATAAGGTTTTAGGATAATTGGCTTCACAATGCAACCTCATCTGCACAAACGGTACTGTGGAAAACACTTCAGTCTCTCTTTTTTCCTTTGTATTTTCCTTCCAAGCAGTCAGACCTTCTTATATCATTTTAAAGTGGATCTTTGGCAAATGTTTGGTGAAATCTAATCAGGACTTTTTTTTACTTTTACGGGTTAGAATTGATCTATTCCTTCCACTGAAAAATGATTTATTGTGAAATAAAACTAACTCAATGTATTATTCACGCTAAAGTGCAGTGGAGATCTCGTACCACTGACAGCATTGAAACAGTTTTACTGTAAAACCGTCCAACAGTAAATAACATTACAATTTATAACATACAATTTTCAAGATTCTGCAGTTCTACTTCACAATATTTTTTTGCAGACAAATGTGATTTTTACTTTAGCTTAAGTAAACCAATTCAGAAATTATAATCAACCTGCAGTATCCCACTTAAGCCTGATTCTTTTATTGGTGGGCTAACATCACTGTAATTGAAAAAAAAGTGCCCTCGATTTCCCCCCAGAATGCCTTTAAATCTAACCTGAATATCTACACGTTTCGTACAGAACTACTGAGAATACCGCGGTTTTCTGTTTAAAAACCCAAAGTCCACAGTTGCATGCTGAAAATTGCTTCACCTGCAAAGAACTGTCGTGAAAACAACCGATTACTGTTAAAACAACAGAAAATTATTCACAGTTTTACCTTTGCGGTTTTAGCCACTCGATTCCTCTACACTCGACTTTATCCGGGTACGAAATGGAACAGCCTGCCACAGGACATTTCGTTCTGAGCATGATTTAATGTTTTTCCTACATTGGGGGGCACTTTTTTGACAGCTGAAGATTTAACATAATTTACTGTATTTTACTCCAAGTCCGCTGCAAGAAAGTGTGGTTGTACCTCTCCAACGATTATGTTCAACCAGCAGGAGGTCGCTCTGGTCGCTCCCAGAGTTATTCTGGTGCGATCAGGGGTCATGATGTTTCATATTTCAAGCGAGACAGCTGGCTCGAACAGTGATCAGAACAAAAACAAAAGAAAATGTGGTGTAATATGAGAAAATAATGCAAAATTGAAATATCTGAGATTTTAGTACTTTCATGTTTTTTTTTATCGCCATAATCAGTAAAAAATGCTTGACTGCAAAACTGATGTAAGCTGATACAAAGTGAGTATGAAGAGGATGGGGACCAAATTGCACCACATTGTTACCGGAGAGAGCGATGAATCGGAGATCCCGTGAAAACGAGGGATTTTTAGGGATGCTTAGACTGCGCGTAAAAGTGTTCCAAAACGCACGAAAACACAGAGTTCTCAATTTGAATCTTCAATTTCACGTTGATTACAGGAATGGGAAAAAAAATGCTTTACAGTTCCATGTTTGAGTAGAAAACACAATACATAAAAGCACAAAGTTAACGCGTGGGAAATGGGGTAAAAATTTAGTTATTAAAAATGGAAACAAGTGGAGACATTTTTAGTGTATTGTTTCCACACGTAAAAGCACTAAAGGGCCTGAAGCGAAAAGCTGCCTCGGACTTTACCTTCCGCAGCCTGCAGCACGCTGACTTCCAGCCCTTTGAAGGTCTTGCTGGCCAGCTCCTCCAGCGCGCAGAGAGGAGAGGTTTGTGTGAGCAGCGCGCGGCTGGACAGCGGCAGGCTGGACGGACGGTGCTTCTCGGAGGACGAGATGAGATGAGCCGTGCCGCAGATGGCGTAGCTCCGCTTCACGGACGGCTTGTTTAGGATGTCGTCAATGCTGAAGGGCGTCAGTGGCTTGTTGGAGTTGGCAGGAGGCGGCAAGTGGTCCAGCGGGCTGCGCCTCCTGTTCTCCGCCGCGTCGCATTTGGCGACCTCTTTGGATGTCATTATGGGCTGGAGAAAGAGTTTAGTTGCTTGAGATTTTATAGTTGACCAAAATAAAATCGAAGATGTGTGGAGAAAAGTCGCATAACACTGCGGATGTAGAGTAAAAGAAGAAGAATAAAAAAAGAAAAAAAGAAAAGGAAGGGTTATTCCGAAATGGGATGCGCTCAAAGTCTCGATCCGCAGGAGTGAGGTGCCTCCCTGAAAATGGCGAAGTCCAAAGAGCTGAGGATTACTAACAAGTTATCATTGATTGGTGGCTAATCAATTATCTCCAGTGGCACTTTCACCCTCTTCCCTTCCACTCTTTGACTATGTTGCAGTCCAGCGCTGGGCTTTTTGCGACTAGGGGGGGTGTCCCATTAATTAGGACGCATGGTTGGAAGGAGGAGGAGCCCGGCGGAATTATAATGCTCGGTGCTCTTATCATCTTTGGTCTAATTTAGTCGTGTGGTGAGACACCAGAATAGGTATGTGGGGTAAATGAGGGGAGGCAGAAAGAGAGAGAGAGAGCGCGAAAAATAGAGTGAGAGAGAAAGGGGGAGAGGATCACAATCTGTAGCCAATTTGTGCGTTTTTACGCGTGAAACTCCAGTCCAGCAACACTTTATAGGCGTTCATGTAAAAGTATTTGGACAAGTCGACTCGGGTTCCATTAGAGGCCGCAGATCATAGACTAAGATATTTTCCTCGACCCACAGCGCGGATGATCCTTTGTTTTTGTAAAGGTAATGCGGAGCTGGACCATATATCAGCTCTGATGATACCTCCTCTGGGGCGAGAGAGAGAGAGAGAGAGAGAGAGGCTGCGGCATGCATCCCTCTCAGCGACGCCGAATCCGGGCCATAACTCAGACAGAAAGGGCTCCTTTTATTTATCATCCGAGAAATATTTCATTTCCTCTCAGAGCGCCGAGCATCCTGCAGCTGTGATGGCGTAGGCTTCGTTTTGACGCTGGACTCACCAAACGGCGAATATTTGCATATGCATGGCTGTGTTGCAGAAAATATGTCTTTTATTTGACAGAAAAAAAGAGACACATTTTTACAATGCAGTTCAGAAGAAACATGTAAGTTTTTCTTTTCGTCATAATTCAGGTTTATTGTTTTAAAAATAGTAAATTAACTATTATTATTATAATAGTGAATTATTATTATTATTATTATTATTATTATTATTATTATTATTATTATTATTATTATTATTATTATTATTATTATTATTATTATTATTATTATTATTATTGTTGTTGTTGTTGTTGTTAATCCATAATACATTGATAGGTTTGATCAAGACAATTTTTTGTTAATCAAAAATCTAATAATAATAATAATAATAATAATAATAATAATAATAATAATAATAATAATAATAATAATAATAATAATAATAATAATAACACCAATTAAGCTTGAAATTAAAACTAACAAAACTAAAAATTATGAGCTGATTTTAATGTGGACTAATTTTAAGTTAATTAAGTTTAGGCATTTTGAAAAGATTTTTTTTTCAATTGTGAGTTTTAATAGATGGATATCTAATCATTTTGCTACTTTGCCTTTATGCATCAACAGCAATGTTATTATGCATGCTCTATACTTTATTTTAATTTTATTTTTGGTAAATGCATTTGATTAATTTAAATTAGCTTCCATTTTATATCAACCATAATTGAACCAGATTTTTCTCATCTTCAGTTGCTTGATATGCTTTTTTTTTTAAACAGGAAAAACCAGTGAGTATCCTTTTGCTGCTGCTAAGTATAAGTATAAATATTTGTTTCTGTTTCTTTATATATATATATATATATATATATATATATATATATATATATATATATATATATATATATATATTTTTATTAGATGATATAATATAATATGGTCAAGAGATTAAGCTAACTAAGTTTTTCTCTCTTTTTCTCCAAAGTGAATTTCCATCCTGAGCTGAGGACCCTGATGTTCGGTCATGTTCGTTAAAGCCAGGTTGTCGTTGTGGCCTTATCTCTCTGTCTTTCATGCCAAGGTCAATGCTCTCTCCTAACCAGGGATGAACCCATCCATTGTATTCGTGGATTGTGCAAACTGCTCCGTGTCCAGTTGTTTTGTTATGCTGTGCCCTATGCGTGTCGCTTCAGTTGCAGGTTAGAAGTTCAGGCTGCAATAAAACCTGAAAATGTTCATCTTGTTTCAGCATTTCTATCGCGACCCTCCTTGTTCACCTCCAGACTTTTAGCGTGTTTGTTTCTTCCCCAAAGCAGGTGTTGATCAGAGCTCGTCTCACTGCGGTCTGCGAGCTTGGAGTGCCCCCATGCAGTATGCAGTGTGTGTGTGTGTGTGTGTCTAAGTGTGTGTGAGAGTGTGTCAGAGAGAGACAGGGCAGACTCTGCCTGCGATTAGACCAGCTGCAGGGGAAACTGTCCCCTTTCGAGCCATTTCGTGACACGCCATAGATGGGCGTCACATCTCCCCCTCTCCTAAAGGCCTGCCAGTTATCTCTGGTGACACCAGATATGGATGCAGCAGAGGCAACCGGGGGAGAAAAAAGCCCGGGCTCAGACGCGTGTGTGTCCTTTAAACTTGTACTGTATAAATCACAAGTCATTACCAGAGGTCAGCGGCTGAGGAGCGACCATTGGACGGTTTCGTCGCGGAGGGCCAGCCTGGTTGGAGGAGCGAGGATTTATCTGGCAGTCGGATCTCTGGAGAGGCGGCCATATTTTATGTGACTAGAGATGTAATAACAGGCCTTTGACAAATCCCCGACGGCCCGGCTCCTGCAGCCACGCTGTGCAGAGCCAATGCAGCTGGAACAAAAGATTATGAGCAGCACCATTAGCAGCGCGGTGTGCGCAGACTCAGCAAAGTGTTGCTCTTTTCTTTTTCTCTTTCCAGGCAATCTGGCGGCGCCTAACAAGTTAGGCCTCCTTTTTCAGTGCCACACAGTACAGGCGCATTGAAAAGTATGTTTGTTTGAGTAATTCAGCTAAAAAAACAACAACAACAGTAATACAATTTGACTCATAAAATCTATCGATTCTTTAAGTGCAGATTTGTATATTTCAAGCATTGATTTGTATTATTTTTGAGGGTTACAGCTGATGAAAACACCAAATTAATTTAATCAGAAAATGATGTCATATGGCCAATAAAAGAACAGTTTTTAATAGAAATGTCAGCCTTACTGAAAAGAATGGCCATGTCCCAAACTCTTTAAAGACCTTCGCTTAACAAACCTCTCCATATTAGGTGTTGATCTTTTTTCTGCCACCATTTTTCCGTTCCTTTATTTACTTGGATGCAGCTCTCTGATAACAGAGAGTTTCTTTAGAAGTTAACCTTATTTCGGCTTACCTTCCTTATGGAGGGTGTCAGCAACTGTCAAGTTGGACAAGCCATGATATGGGGGCAACATTTCTCTAAATGTCCTGATTTTATGAAAAGCTAAATTTGGGTTTTATTTCTGCTGCAAAATTAAGAGAAATAAATACTTAAACATCTCACTCTGTGCATAATGAAGCCATTTAACATGTAAGCATGAACCTTTTTAAGAAAAAAAACATACAAATGGAAAGAAAAATCTACGTTTTGTGGATATTCCAGTTCAATCAGCTTAATCTGCAGTTACTAACATTGTTACAAATAAAAAGTAAGAGAACCTGCTTTAGAAATCAAAGACATGGATTGAAATTAGACATTAAATATTGTGATTATAGTTCAGAAAGGTTGCTGCAGAACAACTCAGTAATCTTGGAGAGAATTAAATTAATTTTAAGACATTTGTGTCCTGGTCTGCTTGTTGTTTTAAGGATTACTGCAATGAAGTACAGAGTGATTGAAATACAAATCATAATATAAATCCAAACATAAACCTCGCAAAAAAGTGCGACATACTGTAAAATTATACCATAAATAGGGAAAAATAATCAACCATTGAATTTTTATGTATGTATAAAGGCAAAGTCACACCCAAAAATCTAAATGTAAATGAAAGTGGCCCCAGATAATAAAACACTCAGTTTCATTTGCCTTGTGTTTTTTTATCCAAAAAGTATAAATACAGCCCATTACAAAAACATATAAGTTGAAAACTGTGCACTGTTGTATAATTAATATTATCTAATTTTATTTAAGCAGGAATGACCTGTTTAGACACAAGATCTCTGTTGAAAGATGTGACGGAACATCTTTTACATTGACTGGAAAAATAAGCTTAAATAAAAAAATAACAAAAATAAATAAATAAAATAAACTGCACAGGAAATAAAAAAATAAAGAAAATAAAAAAATACACCTATTCAAAAGTTTTTAAAGCAGCGACTCTGTTCTATTTAAACATTTAACAGTTTTAAAATATATATGTATCTAAATCCGGCGGCAGTGAAACTAGGAATGTTTTACGATTCATCACATGAGATGCAAATGTTTCATACAGCAGTTTTGCCTGAATCTGTCCATGACTTTGGTGCCATCAGAATCCGATAAAGCTGTCGGCTGACCGAGCATCAACGATAATAGTTGAGGTGATTGACGAAACAATGTGGTAACTTGCCCATCAGGGTTTGTTAAAAGGAAGATAAAAATTTTAGTTTTTCATTAAAGTGATGACCGGGTCCAACTGAGCCACAAAAAAAGCCTGAAAAGAGGAGTTCCAGGCACAGACGTGTTCGTGTGATAACCTTAAAAATCTTAACAAAACAAATGTACAACATGATCTTGCTGCTTTTATTGGAACACAAAGAGCAAAATTTATACTTTTTGCTACCAAAATACTATCTCATAGTGATAATTACAGTTATAATGATTTTATCTGTATTATTATTTTTTCTAGTTTTATTTTAATACACTGACTTAAGCAAATGCTTTTGCAATAATTTCAAATTTTCTCATCTTAACAGTGTAACAAGTCTGAAAAGGTGATATTAGCTGCTCTATTGGTTGAGCTATCTGCTCCAGTAGCTAGCCTGAAGTTGGCATCCTAACATTCATGCTGCTTATAACTTGCCAGCTGTAACTTTAAGACGACATTATCTAAGATAGTGATAGATGGGCCTTTTTTAATATCCACTCCTTGATTATCCATGTGTTTTGCAACACAAAAACAGCTTAATTGGTATTTCGTGTAAGCCAACTTTGAGGATAGACGCCATCTTTCAGCGAGCTGAGTGGAAGTGAAAAGCACTACAGGTTTCATTGCAGCATTACAGTTAGCATCCACAGCTGGTTCTCAGGGTCATAGCTGAAAAAAGTTATCACTCTGGCACTCTCTCTGGATTCTAATTAAAAGGCTTTTAAACCCAAAAAAAACCTTGAAAAAAAATTAAAATAAATTTTAAAATGTTGTTTTAAAATTTCTGCAGGTTTTGATATGGGCAAACAGTCCACGCTAGCTTTTGCTCTTGTTACCAAGTACAGAACTGCATGATAAGTTTCATCCTGTTCTTTAAATTTATTTTATTATTCAATATGTGTAAACTGGAAACCAGACAACAAATGCTCTGGAGCAATGTTTTCCTACCCGCAGAAGCAATATAAAAAATATATGAGAAAACATAGCCGTGGTTCATACATTTTCAAAAGACTGTATGGTCATCATCCAAACAAATTCCAAAATACTTACAACCAATTTAATCGTGTAGTAACTGTAAAATAGGTAATACTTAGTCTGAAGAAAATCTGTTACGATGGGTGTCAATTATTGTATCGTCCGCGAAAGAAGTAGAATAGAATATAAGGTCTTGTCATTTGTTCAATTTTATTTCTATAGGACCCATTCACAAAGCATGCCATCTCAAGGCACTTTGCAAAATCCATTCAATCAAATCATACAGAGATTGGTTAAAAAAGATTTTTAGCTAAGGAAACCCTTCAGCTTGCGTTGAGTCAGACTTGCAGCATTCACTCCTCCTGGATGAGCATAGACCCACAGTGGACAATTGCTTGCATTGTGGCATTGACTCTGCAGCAATCCCTCGAGCTGAGGGATTGCTGCAGAGTATATATATATATATATATATATATATATATATATATATATATATATATATATATATATATATACATACACAAAGTAATGCAAAGGTTAGCAACAATCAGGATATTTACTGCGTTCTGTCCATTAGGTGTCTTTAGGTGACGGGTATTCCACAGGTTTTCATGATATTCAGCTAAAACGTTCATTCAATTAAAAATGCTGTTTATCTGTCGTGTTAGATGAATATTACTTATGAAATAGTTTTAGATTATCAAGACTAACTGATAGGAGGTTAATTTAATTAGTCAAATAAAAAATCTTATATGCAATCAGTCTGAAAATGCACTAGATCACACTTGCATCTAAAACAGCTATAAAATACCGAATTAATGAGAAATTCTATATCAGTTGACTGTATCCATAAAACACCTGGTTTTAGACCTAACAGTCAATAAATTATGAGTCCTGACCTCATCCTTCAAGGAGTAAAAAAAAAAAAAAAAAAAAAACGCCGACAGAAAACAGGTGCACCACCTCCCAAGAAACACAAGAAGCGCAGGAGTTTCCCCCCTGCAGAGCGCTCAGTGTGGAGCTGCTTCCTCCTTAACGAAACCTTTTCATGGGTCTTTGACTGTGGTAATGTGAAATCTACTCACTGCTGTTCAGCTGCAAAACCAATCGTCCAGTCTGAAACAACTATTTTAAAGCTGAGGGATTTTTCCCTCTCTCTCTCTTTCTCTTGCTTCTGGTGGGTCATGATGACAGTATAATCTGAATCTGTTCGGGTCACAGGATGCGCCGACTGCATCTCACCTGGTGGAGTTGTTCTCACGCTGCTCTGCCAGCAGGAACAGACTGGCCCTGATCATACTGCTGTGGTTTGGGGCCTGTTCACTTGTTGTTGGCGCAGACAGCACATAAGCATTCCTAATTCACAGAGCACATGTTTTTTTTTTTTTTTAAAGCTGCACATATGTGGCAAGGAAATGAAAATGAGCCTGCACCATTTCAGTTTTTTTTTTCTGTTTTACCCTCTCCTCTTCATTCAGAGTTCAACAGTAATCAAACTATCACCTCCGCACACCTCTTCCCTCTCTCAACCCGCTGATGAATCCCCGCACTACATTATGAATACCACGGAGCAGCAGCAGACAGTGCTTCATTTCAATGTTCCTCCTTTCTCATCTGCACTTCTCCATAAAACAGAGTAAGCAGCCGAGGCTGAAGGATTGTGTTATTTGGAAAGGCCGGAGTGGAAAAGATTATTCAGAGGCTTTGGTAATAAAAACTGCCAGAGGAGAACTGAGGAGAATTATGACAGCAATCCTTTGGTTTTCATTTGTGGAGGCTGTTTTTTTTTTTCTGTCTCTCTTTCTCTCTTTTTGGATGCAAAGGAGGACAAAGAGACCCGGAGGTGAAAAACAACAGAAAATCCCATTTGTCACGTTGAGAAGTGTAAATGCCAGCTGCATTCCTGATGATTACTCACATGGTAAATTGGGGGATCAAACTGGATTTTTTCGGACTGGTTACTTAACGTTTACGGCCGGCTGCAATTACCTGCTCAGCGTCTTCCAACCCTAATGTCTCAAAATGTTTATTTTAGTTGCACCGTTGCCGTTACTTACGTTTTACACAAACATGTATTCAATATATAAATTTAAAAAAAATGCTACATAGTCAGTACAATTACAAAAAGTGGGCTTTGTGGCCATGCTAATTTAAAGCTCCTGAGGGTTTTTTCACACAAGGGACTGAACACAGACTCTTCTCTTTTCTCTATGTTTCCATCCTTCCTTTTCTTTTCTTTTCTTTCATCCCTTTCCTATGTCATGCCCCCCTTCAAACACACATCCTTACATATATACACAAACACCCCATTTGAGAGATGGCCTCTGTCTTTCAATTAGCCTGCAATGGCCCTCTTACAAGGCTAGCGTCTGGCGAGTCAGGCCTGCAGCAGATGCTGCTGCGGATGGGCCGTTCATCTGCAGCCTGCGGACTGTATTGAATAGTCATTAGGGTGGAGCTGACTATTCATGGCAGGAGAAGTGACTTCATGAGGGAGGAGATGCTGCTGTTGCTTCATTATTGTCTCTGAGTGATGTTTCTGTTTTAAAAAGGAAGGGGAGATCTGATGTGATACAAAACACACACACAAAAAAAAAAAAAAACGCACCACTATACTACTAATTATTTCCATGCAAAATTCATATATAAAATTTTGCAACTGACACTTCTGTGTCTATTGACCAGCTTCCTGTTAAAAATGCAACAGATTTTTAGAAATTATTCAGTTTTAAAGCTTTTTTCAATAGATACAGTATCGTGGCTGTCCTGGGGTCTAAGTTGAGTAATTTGAAATATGTACTCTTGCATCAGTGTTTCCAAAGGTCCTTACATGAAGTGCATGAACATGAGGGCCTCCAATAATTACACTAACTGTGGTTTGTTTGAAATAACTAGTTAAGATAACCAAGTCTCTTATTTTCTTGAAATAACTTGAGAAAACGTAAAGTATTTCAACTATCGAGTGGAGTTAAAGCTGTTAATATACACCCCCCATATAAAAGTACTTTAATCTTCCCATCTTATATCTGTTTGAAGTAAGAGAGGAAGTAGCTAGTTGTACTGACATAGTTGACTAAGGCCCTGTTTACAAGACAACAGTCAATTAAAAACAGGATTGTTTTTCTGGTTTCTGTGAAAACATCAACATGACAACATTAAATTATAAGCTGTGTGCACACGTTAAAAGAAAATTGGTGTAATTTCACCACCAGGCCACCAGTAGTCAGTATGTCCTTTAAAACTCGATGACACCGCTACGTCATACTGCGTAAGTGTGTCAGGCCTTCCCCATACTGGCAGATTCTGTTTTTTCCTGACCACACGACAGTGGAGGCTGTTATCAAAACTTTACTCTCTGGAATCCTTTTTCTCACCATTTTTTCGGATGGTGCAGTTTTCATATGAAATATGCACGTTGTGTTGTAGACGTACAACAAATGTGCAACAAACTGTTTCTATTTTTAATCAAAAATGTTGTGTAGATCTATTTTTAATTACTTCTTAATTAATTTTAATTACTTTGAATTAGTTTTAACAATTTTAACAGTTTTTAATGATCTTATATTTCTATTTTAGCTTGTCTGTGTTTTACTTGTCTATTCTAATTTTACTGGTATTTTCAGTTGTATGTACAGCACTTTGACAGCCTTTGTTATTTTAAAGTGCTTTATGAATAAAGGGGGTATGGTATGGTGAATGGGGCCTAAGGCCCTGTGCACAGAACACAGTTTCAGAAAACAGTCCAAACGAACAGACTGGTTGTTTGACAAAAAGGGTCTGCCCCCTAAACCTTATAACCAGGTGTGTCAAGTTTGGGAGCAACAACTTCCATCATTGAATCTTAAGCATCATTGTGGAAGAGTTTTTGTCCACTCTTCTTTGCAGCATTCTTTTAAAACCTCTTAAGCCCCACCCCCCGTACTGGGGGCTATAGGGCTCAGTGCGTTTTTAATGAATTTGTGCTCAAGATAACATTTTTAAATCTAATTATGTCCACTTCAGCAATTATAAACTTAATTTAATCATTTAGACATCTGTGTAATATACCAAAATGTCAAATTATTTGTAAAAAATATAATTATTAATATAATGGTTATTTCAAAAGTTCGCAGTTGCTGAAAAGCTGTGTTCCTGCAGTACTGGGGGCTGGTTCAAGGCTGGGGCTTATTAATTCAGCCTCAATCAAGTTTTTTTTTTTTTTTTTTTTTTTAGCATGAACAGGCTATTTAAGTTCCTGTCACAGCAGCTCAATGGGATTCAAGTCCATACTTTAACTAGAACACTCATTTGCTTTTTTTTGGGTTAATAAGAGGTTGACTTGCTGTTGTGCTTTGGATAATTGCCTTGCTGCACAACTCCAGTGTTATAATGCCTAAGCTCACAAACCAATGGGTAAAATTTTCCTTCAAGATTTTCTGTAGAGCAAAATTTAACGTCTCTTCAACTCATCCTGAGGCAGAAAAACCGCCCCACACCATCACACTACCACCACCATGTTTGACTGTCGGTAAGATGATCTTTTTCTGAAACGCTGTGTTGGCATTTCACTGGAGGCAACGGGGCTTACATCTTCCAGAGTTACATTTTTGTTTCGTCAGCCATACAGAACTAATCCTTGCAGAGAAATACTTTTTCACAGTCCTGTATAACTGTTTCGGTAAAATTTTCAGCCTAACATTTCTTTAGCCATGCTCAGAATATTCTTTTGATGTTAATGTAGTTAATTTCAATGTTACGTAGCTTAGGCATTACTCCATTTTTTTAAATCTTAAGTCAAAAGGCAATGTAGGCTTAACTATTGATTTTAATTAAATAGAACAAAGATATGAATAAAAAATGTGAAGATTAGTGTAGCTGGGTGTTAAAGGGCCATTTTATATTATAATTTCCAAGATTACCCTTATTTTTAGGATGGAATAAATTTAGTAATTATCAATTTATATTTTGATAAATTTAATCATTTGAAATTCATGAAAATGTAATTGTATTTGTAAAAAAAAAAAAAAGGTTTGGTAAATTATTTTACTCGAGGAAAAGAAGAAGGAGTAGCAGAGACTGCCCTAGAAACCCCCTGTTGGTTCGCAGATCCACGAGCCAGTCTGTTGCGTTCGTGCCTGATTTGTCAGCTCTCAGTGGGTCTGTTCATGAAGCACCTGGCAACCCTGCACTGCAGAATACGGTGGCTGCCACGGCCATACACTAACACACACACAACCATATGCCCCCATTGTCATTCCAATGAGCTTGGACAACATTCACTTTCGCCTCCTTTCAGCAAACGTTATCAATACAAACCCCATGTGGAGGGGCCTGGGTCAAGAGGGAGTCTCTCTACAAAGTGGCTGCTGACACACAGAGGCACACAGAGAGAGAGAGAGAGAGACACACACACACACCCCGGTGCCTCCCTCTGCTCCTCCTCCTCTGCTAAACCCCCGTAGGCTGGACTGAGGAAATGTGAATTAGCTTCATCAATGCAGAGGTTAACATTGCGCAAAGATGATGTTGACCTCTCGTTGTATTCTTGGTTTGATGTCTTTCTTAGGGGCCAAATGCTTATGAATAAAAATGGCGAGGGGAGAGGTTGACAAAGGGATTTGTCTGACTAATGCCAAAGGAGAACCCCTCAGGGAGAGCCTGGTTAAGCCCAACACTGCTGAATCCCCCCCTGCAGTATTATCAATCACGGTGGGGCTCACACGGTGCTGTTATTGTTTTTGCCATAATTGTGTCAGGATGGCTTTCATTTGTCTCTAATGAAAAGTGTCTGCATTCGTCATGCTAATGTGATGACAGCATAAATATTACACAACATATGTGTTGCCAGTTTGGGCCTCTGTGGTCATAAATAATTTATTTTCACTTAAATGGTTAATGGAAGAGCCACTTTACCCAAATGATGGGAAGAAAGAAATCTAATTTACAGCTGACAGGTAAAGATTTTAGACTTAAGGTGTCCAGCTTTGACAACCCAATGAGGCTGGTGTAACAATAAATTGTATTTAATGCATTTTAATCAGTATTTATGACAATAAATTATATGAGTTTAACATCTAAAAGAAAAGTAACTCCTGTTTTTTTTTGTATAACTCTGGTGACTCAATGCAAATTGCATTCATTTTGTCTAGGCTATGTATTTTGGGGTGGATTTAAAACGTTTCATCTACCTTTAATACTACACAGAATACCTTGTCTGTCTTTGTCACTTTTAGCTGTTGACTCCCATTCAAAAATTATTCAAATTGTAATTTCTATTTTTATCTTTAACTCATCTTCAAATGTTACAATGCCGCGTTAGAGTGATGTGAAAAAAAAATTAGACTTTGATAAATTATTACAAAATGTATTGCACCTATGAGGTGACTGTCATGGTTTTGGTGTGTGCGTGTGGCGTGCACTTGTCTCTGCAGAGTTGCAGGACTATTATCTGGGGCGTGGCCGTGGATGAACGCTGAATTCACACCCGACTGAAGGTGCCTCGTCTTTCTTAGATCACTTAACGAGCTTTCTGATGATCATTCGACCCTCGATGATCAATCACAACTGGTACCCAGTCAAGCCAGCCTGAGACTTTACCTCAGACCAGAAAACACCCCCTTGATTGAGTACCTTACCCGCTACTCCCGGTCTCAGAAGCTTCCCCCTTCAGGACCATCTCTCAACTCTCAAATCCTCCATAACATACACCAGTCTCCACAGTCTTCCCCCACAGCTTCCTACACCTCAGGTCCCCTGCTGCCCATTCCCCAACTTACCTTCTGCACTTTCTGCAAACCTCAGCCTCTGGCTCACGTTGACCACTTCATCTTCAAGCTAGACTGAACCCTTCCTCTCTGATTAACCTTCATCCTGCAAAGACAGCTCAGCAATATATTCAAACATCATTGCCAGAAATTATGTTAATGTCCTTCATTTTCTAGATATCCAAGAAACCTTAGCTCTTTCTTAATTTACAGTAAAATTCTTCAATTAAGCCTAATCTCTGTGGTTCAGAAAACTGAATCCAAAAATGACAGGGAATCCGAATCATCGTTCTTCGGCCACAATTGTGAGGACAAAGAGTTTGACTTTGGTTACAGCACTCACACCATACGGACATTTGGTATACAAAAGAATCAGTATGTTTCTTTTGTGTGTTTTCGAATGGAGAGAAAAGAAAAATGGAGCCTGTGAGTTGTAAAAGTGCAATTTATTTATTTAGTTTCACAGCAGACTAGCTGACTAATCAGGCTATAAGGTGTCCGTTGTGTTCATCACATTGATAGCCTGGGGGTAGAAACAGTCTCTGTTCAGCTTTTTGTTGTTGTTGTTAATAGCGCTCTGTAGCGCCAACCTGAAGGTAAAAGTCAAAACTGTTTTTGTGGAGGATGTATTGGGTTTGCAGATATGTTGCCAGCTTTTTTCCTCACCCTAGACCTGCTGCGGTCCAGGGAGGCGGGAAGGTCAGTCCCAATTATTTCTTCTGAAGAACAGCTCCTGTTTAAGGTTTTACTTCTTGACTTGGCGCAGGAAGTAGAGTCTCCGCTGGGCCTTCTTGTGAACGCTGTCTATTTGTGAGGACCAGCCCAGGTCCTGAGAAAGGGTGGTTCCCATGAACCTGAAGGGATCTAAAGTAGACACAGTGTTGTTGAGGATGGTGAGTGGAGGCAATGTGGGGGAACATCTCCGGAGGTCCATCATCATCTCCACAGTCTTGAAGGAGTTTCTGACCGCACCAGTGGACTATCCGATCCACTTGCTGTCTATAAACTTACTCGTCACTGTTCTGGAGCAGACTAATGAGAGTGGTGTCATCTTTAAACTTCATAAGTTTTGCAGTCTTGTATATATAGAGTGAGATTGTACAGAGAGTGAGTCTGGTAAGCTTTGGGTGGAGAATGACTGGGTTGATGGTGTTGAAGGCCAAGCTGAAGTCCACAAACCGAATTGTGCCGTATGTCTCTGGGTGGTCGAGGTGGTGCAGGATGAAGTCCCAGGTTAACTGCATCATCTGCCAACCTGCAGGGGGCTCAGCAGGAGGCCTCTGATCTCCTTCAGATGCTTCAACACCAGATTCCCCTCAAAGGATTTCCTCTCATTCTAACTTACACAAAAACTACAAATCTCTGAGCCTGAGGTTAGGGCTGTTAGGAAGTGGACTGATGAGTCAGAGAAGATGTTACAAGCAAGCTTTGACTGCACAGACTGGAGCATGTTTGGAGTTTCAGCCACTGACCTCGAAACATTAGCTGACACAGCGGCATCGTACATCAGTTTGCGGACCAAGACCAAAGCATTTCGCAAAAACAGCAACAATAAACCATGGATTTCTTGACATATATCCAGCACACTTTGTGCTGGATATGTGTCCATCATCATATATATACAATGATTGTTGCATCGTTTGAATATTTGAAGAAAAATAAAAGCTACAACAACCTTGTTGCATACAACTGCACACCCTTAAACCAATTTTTAGTTAAAACAACTTTTGATTCACTTGCAGAATTAGGTCTTCAGACACTCCATCAATTAAGGTGAGTAATGAGAAGCTGTTTATTTTGATACAGAAAGAATGCAGCATTACATATACACCATTGCACGGTAAAGGGAGCCATCGATAACAGGAGAAAATCTTGTGAGACTGAAAGGCTGCCAAAGGGCTGACAGAACAACAAGGGCTGATTGTGTTTTACAAGTGTCTGTTCTGCAAATGTCTGAGCTAAAATGTTGCAGGACAGTAGTCCTGTCTTCTAAAAAAAATGTCCTTGAAATCTTCCAAGCTCTTCTGGGAGAATGTGTTGTGGTCTGATGGATCCAAACTGGAACTTTTGGGCACACGTCCAAAATGATGTCTAAGCAATCTTAAAGAGTTGTGGAAAGTTGCAAGGTGGACTTGGCAAATATGACCAAGATCTGGGCTACTGATAGATTTCCACCAGAGAAGCCTTAATGCTAAACTGAATTAGAGTATCACTCCAAAGGTGTGCACACTCATACCAAACTATTGAAGGTTTTGGTTTATTATGCATTTTCTACATATATAGTTTTCAACTGAATTGTAGGAGGACATTTATACCAGTACACTGGGAACCAGTTTTGAAAAGATTTATCAGAGTCACATAAGTCAGGAATTTTAACTGGGATTTTTAATTATTTGAAAGGTAATGAAAACATGTAATGCAATTAAAATGGTAATGTATTGTACAAATTGCATTTTCAATCTGAGTCAATGGTATTAAAAGCCCTAAAAGTGCCTTTATTTCTTTAATTAGCTTGAAATGCATATGGAACTCTTTAAGAATTGTTAAGTCACAAGTCTTAAGACCTTTTTTTCAATTTAAGTATTTTTCTTTTCAATACATGCCCTTGCAAAATTAGTTATCCTCAATTTACCGCTGTTGCCTCTATAGCCTCCATTAGTCAGTTCATGAGAGAGTGATTCAGCTGGTATTCTCTGGGTGTGGGTGTGACGTGCTGCACGTTTTTGTTCACCTGGCTACTATGTTGAGTCTCTGCCACCCTTGACGTAATAGCTAGAGAACATGGGCTAACTTCAATATTTATAACTTTCTTAGCTCAGAAGAAACCATGTCTCTGAACAAAAGAGCTGTCCAGTTTCAGTGGTAGATGCCTTTCCTCTTCTTCCATGTGCGTGCTCAACACTGGTGTCATTTCAACTTCTCACCAGAGGGAGCAAACTTGTGCAAAATCTCAGGAATTTGCAAAATGTACCTTCAAGTGCAAGTCAAGACTGAATCTTAAGGCTCTGTCTCTGCTGAATAAAAACCTAAGTTTGGATACATTTCAGTTAATTTCAATTCAGTTTTATTTGTATAGCACCAATTCACAATACATGTCATCTCAAGTCACGTTCAATCAAATTCAATCCAATCAATTCAGACACATTGGTTAAAGATGTTTCTAAGAAAACCCAACAGATAGCATCGAGTCTTTTAACAAGTCTTAAAAGTTTTGAATTGAACTACAGGTGCTGTGTGACTCAGCTGATAGAGCAGGTTCACCATAATCCCTGATGTGGTTGTCTTCGGTTCGATTCCCAGTCTTGGGCCATTGGCTGCATGGCTTTCCCTTTTCTTTTCACTCTCTTCCCTTTTCAATAAAGACCACTAGTGCCAAAAAAAAAATACTTATAATCATAATTCAACATTACTTTCACAAACTAACATGCTTGATTTAAAATAAGATGTTTTCTGTGTCTGATTTTAAATGTATCCAAATGGTCACATTTTTAGGTTAGGATGACTTCTCAGGTCAAATCCTTGATCTGGAAATCTGTCTATTAACCAAGAACCAGCTTTATTCTGATACCTCAAAATAGGTCCTCTTTGACCATGTTTCTTGACTAAAGAAAGGAGGATTGATTGGGGTCCTGGTTTTGTCTTGAGTGGGAAAATTTGAATATCTTAATGTATGATAACAAGTGACAGTAGCATGTTGTTGATGAGGTTGTTGTATGTTTTATATGTGTTTAACTGCTGACTGTGCAGCAAATTGCCCTTTGGGGACAATAAAGTGTAACTGAACTGAACTGGAGCAGAAGATGGATAGGCAAATTGAGACATCAGGGGTTTTGGATCCACCCTTTGGTGATCCAAAGTATTTATTTTGGCCTGAGTGTGCCTGTGGATCAAACAGAATGAGCTGCAGAGTATCACTGGGTTTAGGTTTCGTTATTGTACCTACTGCTTCCGCTATCCAAACTCAGATGAGAAGAAGATAAGGACTAGACGGTTATATAAAACACTTTTTTTTTAAATTGCTGCCCATTGTGAGGCAGTAAATTTGCAAAATTCCCAACAACAAAATAAAATCTTAAGAGACGTTTCCGGGTAAAATTCAAAAAAATGTAAATGTGTGAACCAAAATTAGAATCAATAAAGAGAGAAACTGTTTCAAATGTAAAATATGGATTTACATGAGCTGGATGCCACAGAATCAGCACTAATTTTACAATAATTGTACTGAGAACTGATAGACTCTTCCATAAATGGGTTAATAACTATTGGGAAGAACATAAACAACAGCAAAACCTGAGGCGAGAAGGGTGAGGCAACCTTTAACCCTGATATAATTGAGAAACACGTCAGCTCTGGTTGGTTACACACTTCAGATTTGATTGGTTTCAGAATGAGAGCCGGCCTCAGCTATTTTTGTGACTGTTTGTGATTGTGCGCGAGTGTGCAGGTGCTCATCTTTGCTTCCCGGTCTTCTTTGTGTGCAAACAAATTAAACACAGAAGCACACTCCCACACACGTTCAGCTCCACGGGGCCTGAGCTTGTGTTTATGACTTTATTAAAAGCGTCTTGTTTCATATCACGCTCTCCCAGCAAAGTATAGCACACTCCATATATCACACCGTTATTGTAGGTAATTAAGAACAAAACTTGGTATTATGTGAGGCCTGTTGTGCATATAAGCAGAATTGACCATTTTAATTGCTAAGGATATAAACTTCCTTGCACTTTATCTTCTGCGAACGATATTATGAGAACAACCTGGCAAAGGCATTTATTATGCTAACAGCCCCCCTTAAAAGTGAGTGGTAACGAGACACAACAGCTATCTGCTTTATTTCAATGCCAGAGTTAGAGGGGTAAATCAAGTATCGTGCTGCTGCCCACAGCTTTTAAAATCTTTGGATGTGTTGCAATGCAAAATAAATACATTTTAAGAGGAGGTCATTGTTTGCCTTCAGTGGGGTTCAAATATTCATAATTGTGAGTGGAATGAAACTGACAGATTGTGGCCAAATCTGCCGGTGTGGCATGGTTAAGAGAGCCGAGTCTAGTATCAAGGCCCTCCATAAACTGGTCTGTCTACTATCTAAACCCTCACTGATGGTCATTATATGGATCATGATGGAAAGAACAGGATCCGGGAAACAAGCAGGAACAAACTTCCTCTGTTGGGTAGCTTGAAGCCTTAGTGATAACGCAAGGAGCTCCATCATCCGGGAGGAGCTTGGAGTTTCGATTTTCTCCAGATGTTCTGGTTTTTGTTCACACTCCCAAAAACATCGAGTTACTTGAGGAAATCAACAGAGATGAGTGACAGACTGACCACACGCACTAAAATCCTGCATTTTCTAATCAGTAAGCGCATCATGCATGAAATCTACCAGGTTGCACTGACAGTGGTACTCTTCAGGGTGGATGATGTAACTGAACAGATATGACTCAATGTCACCTATTTTCAAAGCTGTGAGACGGTTAACAAAGAAGTCAGAGGACGCGTGGGAATATAAGAAGCTGTTTAAAATAAAATGGTTACTTAATGCGGTACCGCGCGCGAGCTATTTTTAGAAACACAACGTCACGATGACGTCACATCACGTGGTACGCAGTAGGGCATGCTTGCATAGTCCGCCGCTGTGTCGCTGTAAAAGAGACGTGCGTTACCCTAGGTTTTACTCGGTAAACAAATGCTTTTTCCAAATCTAAGACCATGGTTTTTAAACATTGTTGCTATGGAACGTGCAACAGCGACTCGAGTTACGCTGATCGGCCGCACATGAAGGATGTTTTCTTCAAGACTGCCAAGGAGAAATGTGTGCGCTGGGTACACCGGGGCGGTCGGCCTACACAACAGTTCAACCCGGAAAAAGTTACCAAATTCAAGTACATATGTAGCAAGCATTTTGTCGGAGGAAAGGGCACAACCGAAGAACATCCTGACCCAATTCCAGCGACATCAAGTCAAGGTAAGAGTATTTTGGTGGCCGACATGTTAATAAAGTAGCGCCTGCTACCATGACAGCATATAGGCTATCATGGTAGCAGGCGCTAACATGATAGCCTGCTACCAGGATAGCTTACTCAAAAACATTTCAAATGAGACAAACATTAAACATATACCCATTCCTGGACGGTGATTGCAAATAACAACAAAAAAAACGGCCGACGCTGCCATGATCGCCGCGCAGGAAAAAAAAACAAAGCTTACCGTTCATCAACTCGGCTAGTTTTCCAGTCTTTTTTTAAGCCCTCGAACCTCAAGCCATCGTTTGAGCTGAAGGTTGGTGTGTTCTTCGACAGTGCGACCAGTAATCCGTGTGCCTGGGACATCGTCTTGGGAAAGTTTAACGGCTGTAAAGTCGGTCATATCCGTTATCCGTGCGTTCTCTCCTGTATGCGTTCTCTCCTGTATGCCCTACCTAAGCGGCAAAAGGGGCGTTGCTCTTGAGACGGTGACGTCACGTGCGCGGTACCGCATTCAGGCTGCCAGAGAGAGAGAGATGAAGCTCTACGCCTCTTTTCCACTCTACACTACATAGAAATATTTTGTGATTTTACCTCAAAGTCCCATACAGCCACAGTGACGTATGAATACCACCGATGCCTATTGATGCATATTTCACACATAACAAAGATTGTTACAGAAGCCCTTTGTCACCACCTAATGCTTAGAGTTATATCCAATTATACATAGTGTTACTCATTTGCATAGCTAATTATTTCATTTCTGTTATATGATTTTATTTATTTATTTATTTTTACAAAATAGCAAATGAATTTAGGCTGAAAGAGATTAAAGAGATTTATTTTTGCATCAGTAAAAGAAAAAGCGTCTTACCAACCGATCTGTAGAACAAGAGTTTTCAGAGGCATTTTTAAATTAGGTAACAGAGAGGGTCATCAAAAAACAAAACGTATTAATGTATCAGATTTTTATAACAGATATTTGATAGCAGACATTTCTTTCCCCTGGACTCCAAGTGTGTGTGGTTTTACTTTAAATCTGGCATTGCAAAAGCAAATAATGATGCATTAACATCAATGTTGCTTTCAACCACTGGCCCATCTCAGGACCTAATAAAACCAATAATCAAATACCCTAGAACTTTATGCTGTGGAATTTATTTTTATTATCTTAATTTGCTTTCTGATAGTAAGATTGGAGCAAGCAGACTGAGATTTAAAGGTGCATAGCCACGTTATTTGACATTTTTTAATTTATACGTCAGTAACTCACTCTTGTTGCATACAAGTTTTTCTGAAAGATTATCACGTCCTGCTAGTTTATTAGTTATTATTTTCGATGTTTTATACTTTGTTTTTGCTCAATTTGTTAGTATATAAAGCCTTTTGTGTATAATTATTATAATAAATATACACAAAACAATGAAGAATGTTCCATGAGCTAGACAATTTCATTTCAGGGGGTCAGGCTCGGTCCGGCATTATTTACAAGTGATTTATTATTTAAGCAAACCGGCGTTATGATGGTTCTGTGATACTGCTGGTAGATGACTCCACGTATGTTTATATCTGCTCATCGTGCCCGGTGCTGGATTTTATTTAGCCTCAAAAAGGACCATCAAGGACCATTGGCTGCACAGTGGCGCAGTGGGTAGCGCTGTTGCCTTGCAGCAAGAAGGTCCTGGGTTCGAGTACACCCCTGGGTCTTTCTGCATGGAGTTTGCATGTTCTCCCTGTGCATGCGTGGGTTCTCTCCGGGTACTCCGGCTTCCTCCCACAGTCCAAAAACATGACTGTTAGGTTAATTGGCTTCTTCAAATTGTCCTTAGGTGTGAGTGTGTGTGTGAAAGGTTGTTTGTCCTGTTTGTCTCTCTGTGTTGCCCTGCAACAGACTGGCGACCTGTTCAGGCTGTACCCCGCCTCTCGCCCAGTGAACGCTGGAGATAGGCACCAGCAACCCCGTGACCCCATGAGGGATTAAGAGGTTTAGAAAATGGATGGATGAAGGACCATCAAACAATTCAAGATGAAGGCTTGGTGCATATAACTTTACTTTATCGTGATCAAACGGGTTTTGGTCTTTTTTTTTTTTAAAGCATATAACGTGGCTATATTACTTTGAAGGGTTAAAATCTCCAAAGCATTATTATTATTATTAACCTTGTTAGCTAAAGCAACTAAACAGATTGACTTGTTTATAAAATGTTAGAAAATAACATTTTATAATATTACATTATTATTAAATGTCTGCAGCTTCAGAAAAGCTGGGATAGTTTTGGTCCTAAGGATCTTTTTTTTTTTTTTGACGCTTTTGAAAAAAATAAGAATACATCAAAATCAATGTTGCCAGTCACTGACCCATATTAGGCCCTAATAACAAAATAAGCAAATACTTATAAAATATAAATAAAAATACTTATAAAAATACATTTTGTAGCAATTATAACTTTTTAATTAATAGTTGTAATGAACATTTCAGAGTAAACTGGTTTTAAAAGACTGACATTTTTTTTAGTTGAAATATTTTTTTTTTATTTATTTAGCGTTTTATGCAGTGCATGGGTATTTCAGTCAATTTATTCAATCAATAAGTTTCTGGGTATCTGTATTGGCAACATGTCCAGAGGAGGTCTGCTTGTATAGGCTAACCTAAAAACAATAAATGAATGTAACTCTTATGATTGCAATTTAAGATGATTATCTTGGAAATCAACACCATCTCTAACAATCCAGCGTGTTTAAACTTTTTTTTTTTTTTTTGGAAATAAATAGCATCCAATTACATTTATTACTAATTTCAGTCTCCTTCTGTTTTGTGTCATGCTGTACTCTTCACAGCAAGCTCAAATAACCTGCATCTTCCCCTCCCTCCCTCTCTCTCTCTCTCTCTCTCTCTCTCTCTCTCTCTCTCTCTCTTCTCCCCAACAGATGAGCATGGCCTGAAGGAGGAGGCCCGCCATCCATCCAGATCCGCGCCCGATCCTGCCGTTTAAACCCGAGCAGGCTCGACTAATGCCCCTGCCTCAGTCCTCCGTCTGCCGCTTCATGGGCTTTGTTCGAGACGGCTCCCGTATTTACCTCACTCCATCCATCTTCTTCATATTTTTCACTGCCTAATTCTTCCCTCTTCACCTTGATCTCTGTCTCCTCCCCAACTACTGTCCACATTCCTTGCTCCTTCCCCCCCCCCACCCCATGCTTTCTTATTCCTGCTTGCACCTTTTGCGTTTCTCTTTAGCAGACGCGTTCCCCCATTCAATTGTTGTTCTCTTGTTAAAATAAAAAAAAAGAGAAAAGAGGGAGGGAGCTTAGATGAGAAGTCGGTGGCGTTGAGCCGAGGAGGACACACTCCACTTAGATAAATATCCCCATCGCTCTGAGCGGAGCCAGGGAGATTTATTCATCCGCCGAGCTGGCAGAAAATTGACTTGTTTCATGGGGGCAGGCCGGTGACGCATTGCCACGAGAGGCAAGGGGACAGGATGGAGGGAGGAGAAGGAGGGATGAAGAATAATAAAGAGAGAAAAGGACGGGTGGGGCGGGTTGGGTGGGGGTGCAGGAGAAAGCGATCTAGCAAGAAGGGAGGGAGAAAAACGATAAAGAGAGATGAGAGAGAGTGATGTCCCTCCCCTTGTAATAGAGGATAAAGCCAGTGGGGTGGTGAAACAGTGATGAGGGAAATGGTACAGTTGACATTTATATAAGAGGATATTGATGAAGCAGAGGCACAGGCTGACTCAATCCAGTCCTCCTCTTCCTCTTTTACCTCTTCTATCTTGTTTACTACTTTTCACTCTTCCTCTGCTTGTCTTTTTCACCCCCGTGTCTCCTTTCAGCTCTCGCTGTCTTTGCCCTGACAAAGTGCTCTTATTGGACACTACATCCTCATCCAGGCAGAGGGGCCGCAACCTTGGGTGACTTAAGACTGGAGCCTCCAATGCATCACGGCGATAATCTCTTATTTTCAGCCTCCCACGTACACGCACGGACACAGAGCATCATCCCTCAGCAGAGGAAAAGAAACCCACAGCTTCCCCTGTTTTTCATATCGGCTCCATGCTAACACAGCAAATAGAGAGGAGACGAATGCTGCCTCCCCTAGGCTTTTCTGAAGAGGTGAACGGAGGTGTGTGCGTGTGTTTGTATGTGTGTGTGTGTGTGTGTGTGTGTGTGTGCGTTTGAGTGGGTGTGTTTGTAAGTGGGTATGTGTTCTGGGAGCACTGGGGTGTGGAGGATTTCTGCTTGTATCAGCACCTGAGCTGCACGGAGAGAGAGGTGTCCAGGGGAGAAAGATGGGGAAACTGTGTGTGTGTGTGTGTGTGTGTGTGAGAGAGAGAGAGAGAGAGAGAGAGAGAGAGAGAGAGAGAGAGTGGAGGTTGAAGGAAGGGGGGGTGGATAACAGGGGGTAGAGCATAGTATAATTTAGTCACACTGAAGCTCAACAATCACATCAGCCTTGGATAGGGACCCAGGGTGATCATTTAAATTGGGAATTAAGTCACCAGTGAGCGGTTATATTTCCACTGAATCAGTGGTTTATTAAAGGAGGAGAAGTCAATCGTGATTGTGCCCGGGTTCGTGCTCGCGCCCATGCAGGTAAATCCATGAGTGGGAATGCGTTCGCTCCAGGTCTCCGTGATGCACCTGTGCCACGGCTGACAGGGGAATGATGGAGGATTTGCTGATGGAGGCGATTCCTCACAACAAACAAGCTCTTTAAACCCAATGAACATGCGCGTCATCGGTCACTGCATAGGTACGACCAGAAAAGTGGTTTGAATGATTCCCAACCCACAGTCTGTGAACGAACAAGTGGCCCAGAGCTCAGCTGGTCCTCGATCGGAAAATTTATAATCGACGATTTTAAAGGCAATCTTTGGTATTTAGAGGTGCCTCTGTATAAATTCAAATTTAGGTTCTTTTATTTCAGAAATTTAGTTGTGAAAGTCAAACCTACGGATTACATAGATAAGATAAGATAAGATAGGCTTTATTGATCTCACATTGGAGAAATTCACAAGTCACATCGGCTCAGTAATCAGTAATCATAGGAAGAAGGAGGACGAGGTGAATCATATATATACAGTGTGTCCTCGTTATACCATGGATCGAAAGGAGTAGGTAAGAAAAAGAAAAAAAAGAAAAATACAAAAAGAAATAAGGCAGAGGATGTCTTATGTACATTCACTGTGGCTTATATGCGTGTGTATTGACATCTATTCGGGTGTAGTAGTAGCAGAAGTCACTTCTTTCAGGATTATTGCACAGTGTATTAAATAGAATTGCACATTAGTTATTGCATGTTGGTTCTTACAGTTAAGATAAAAAAAAAGATAAAAAAGAGGGATGTAATTATTGCATTCTTTACTGTTACTTTATAAAAAATCATGGCATAAACTAAACAAACTAAATTCTGTGACTCCAAAAATGCTAATAATATTTCAGACCTACAAAAATGTATTTAAGAAAAAATGGTTGGTGTACATAAAAGCTTGTCTCTGCACTGTAAAGCATGTCACACTCACAAAACTTGTCCTCCCGCCTCTGGGACCTTAATTTCCAAATTAAATGCTAAATTTACTTTCATCTAGATGAGGACTTTGGACTGCTGAGTGCAGTCAATTTTCTCCTTTGCCCAGGTAAGACATTTCTGACATCCCTTGTTCAGTAGTGGCTTAAGTTGCTGCCCATGTCCTCAATACGTTTGTGAGTGGTGAGTGGGGCCTCAGCAGTAGTGAATCTTCCCCCAAACACTTAAATGCACTTTGTCTCTCAGGTGTTAACTTTGTTGTTTGTGCATTTTTTTTAGTAACAAACTTTTGAGGCTCATCCTAGTTATGGAGAGTGTGAGTGACTGCTACACAAATGTCGATTCAGCAGTCTTTCCCATGATTGTGTAGGCCATAAAATGACATTTCTGTATTGAACATCCTTTGTGACCTCTTTTAATTAACAGAAATAAACACCTGTAACATATCACTTGGTATGTAATGAGTCTAGATTCTAGATCATATATTAATTTCACGTTTTAGATACAATTACTGTCTATATAGTGTATAATTTAATATGTCACAAAACTGAAACATATAAATTCATGTTTTATTTTAAATGATGTTGTGATCAGCCATCCACTCTTTCCTCGAATCCAGTCAATAGGTCTAGAAAGGATGCCCAGACATCCATATTTTCAGCAACATTCTCCATCTAATTCTGCAGGATACCTGCGTCTTTTCAGTCTACAATCTAGTTCAGTACAAACAAAATTCTGGTTCTACCCAGAATGCATTTTGTTCAGATGCCTGAACCAACAGCAGCTCTACCAGGAGCTCCCCAAGGATAACTGAGCTCCTCACCTTATCTGAAAGGCTTCCACTACTCTGCAAAGGAAGCTCATTTCAGGTACTTGAATCTGAGATCTCGTTCTTTTGCTTAGGATCAACATCCAGAGAAACAATGAAACACAAATTATTCTATTTGCAGCTCTGGAAAAGTTGGACAAAATTCCTTTAGATTAGAAATTTCCAAGAATATACTTATTTCTTCTTATTATTAGAAAATATTAAGTCTTTCTGTATGTTTGTTAATATATTAAAGAAGTCGAGTCAAGGACTTATTTAGCTTATTCCTTTGTTTTTTCTGTGTCTGTAATTTTTTTTTCATATGTCTGTAATGTTTTTCTGCTCATGTACAACTTCAATCGTTTTGTTACGGAAAAGTGCTATATAAATAAACTTACCTTACATCCGCAGACCACAGGGGATGGCCAGAACTTTGATAGATTGCAGGTGACAGAGCAATGCAAAGTAGTGCATAAATGTAAACTGGAAGGAAAAATTATATAAAAAAAATGTATCTGAAAAGTTAGCCACATATTTCTGTTCAGCCCTCTTTACTTTGACATCCCTTAGTAAAACCCAAAGAAACCACTTTGCCTTTGAAAGTAACCTGATCATTATTTAAGAGGAATCCACCAGCGTATAATTCAGTCGGTGTAAATCCAGCTGTTCTCTGAAGGCCTCAGAGGTTCATTAGAGAAAATTAGTCAACAAACAGCCTCATGAATACAGAGGAACACAGCAGGCGGACCAGGGAGAAAGTTGGAGAAGTTTAAAGCAGACATGGATTATGAAAACTAGCAGAAGGTTTGAGGACCTCACAAATCTACAGAATCAGTCTGGCACAAAGGCTTGGAGGTCCACCTAAACCAGCAGAGGGGACAAGTCCGGAGGAGCAAGTCAGAATATCCCATATGGAAGATGGTTTTATATTTAAGTTGTATGTTTATTTTAGTTGAAACTTGTATGTAATGCAAAAATCTGTAAATTAGTACAAATGAAACTTATCAGAAAAATGTGTGACAGAAAATTCCCATACAATATCCTTAGAAAATGTATTATGAAACCTATATGAAAGGCCCATCATCAGTGAAAATACTGCAAGAAACATAGAAAAGACTTGTGGTCTCACAATTGTAAGACACACATAAACTGCAACCAAACTGATGATAAAATTAAAAGAAAATGCATGAGTAAATAAAAAGCGGGTGACAGCTGAATTATTGCCAACTTTAGTATTTTTGACAAATATTTTAGAAGCACCTAGAACAATCTTGAGTACTTCATAAAATAACGTTCACTTCATTCTTGTTGGAGAAATACTTTTAATTTGGAAAATTAGCATAAAATAAATTAGCATAAAATGCACATTATATTTTGGAATAAATGTCATGCTTGGTTGTCTTTTCACATAATATGAGTTTATTATAGAGATGTTTGTACCACTAAACAACATAAATGTTGATAACAGGTATTACACAACTCTTCACATAAAGATGAATGCATGTTTTCTTCACTGCTGTGCAATTTGATTTGTTACATTAATAAGTCTTTAGAAAGTTTCCTTGTCAGCTCAGAAATCTAAAATGAGCTTCCTGTTTCAATAATTCACAGCAATGGGTGTTCAGTAGCCAACATAAAGTCGAGCTGGACGGTGGACAATTGTACGTACATACATGGTCTAACTATCTGAGTTGTATGCATAGCTTTGTGAAAGTAGCCACTATCAAGACTAAATCATATAAATTATGGAAAGAGGTTCCGCAGTATCCGCTGCAGGTCCACCAGGTTCTGCAAAAACTTTTTCCCCGTTGCCATCAGACTGTTGAACTGCTGAACTCTAAACTGGACCCTGCACCACATTTGCACATTTGCATCACCGCATCTCTATCTAGCATTACAAATGCTGCCAAACTTGCAGTTTCTAAATGCATTTTTGCACAAATGCCTTTTTGCACCATCATTTCTGCACATACAAATGGTTTAAAATATTCTCCTGTACACCGTGATCACACACTGTTCTCTTTCTCCTGCATTGTTTACGTTTCAATTGTTTACTTTTTAATCACTGCTGCACTCTATACTGTAGTTTACAAGCTGTATGCAACGGGAGTTCGTTCTGTATGCACTCTGTACATACAAAACGACAAATAAAGATGTCTAAGTCTATGATAATAAATCTTTATTAGCACACTTTACATCCATAATCACATAAAAGAAAGATCAACAAAAAGCACACAAATATAAAATATCCTTATATATAAGCCTTGTATGATGTGCAATATATAAAACACAAACTGAAGAGGATTGAATGCTTATATATTCTTAGATGCCTTTTTTATTTGTTTTCCATGTGGGATTCCCTCTCAGTGATGAACCCTTCCTTCCTTCCTTCCTTCCTTCCTTCCTTCCTTCCTTCCTTCCTTCCTTCCTTCCTTCCTTCCTTCCTTCCTTCCTTCCTTCCTTCCTTCCTTCCTTCCTTCCTTCCTTCCTTCCTTCCTTCCTTCCTTCTTTCCTTCCTTCGTAGAAATATCTGCCAGTGGTAACACCTTTTTTGTGTTTTCCATTTCGAAATGAGCGTAAAGCTCTGAGAACTCGGGGAAACTGAGTCGGGAACAGTCGGGTCTTAGGAGCCATGAGACCACAGCTCCTGTCCTTTGGGAGGAGGCAAACTAAAAGCATGCAAATATACCGATCACGGTCTCATCTTCACTATCTAGGGGCTTTGGTAGTTTAAACACATCTGGGTTGTAGGGAAAAGAAAAAAAATGGTTATAAACGCTGAAATAATCATAAAAGTCTCATTTTACGCTTACACCGGTTAATATTAGTTAATTTCTGCACACCATTGTTATGGACTCTACCGGGTCTGATCAAAACAGCCTCTGGTTTTCTTGGAGGACGGTGAGGTGTGTGTATAGTTTCCAAACCTGAGAATGTTTGTGCCTTTTGGTGTCGGGGCAAATGTGAGTGGCAGACGTGCGGAGGGGCGCCGTGACCTTCTCTCTCCGCACTGTAACTCAATCAGAGCTCAAGGCGTGACACCGTAACCCTGCGTGGCAGGAAGCGACCCGGCTGCGCCGCCCTGCTAATGCCTCCACTAACGGGTGTGACCGCGCTGCGCTCATATCCCCCCGGAAAACCAAACCGCTTCACTGCCGCTCTCTTACAAATGAGTGATAAGCCCCGGTTTTATCTTTTGGTGCGATTTGCCTTGAAATGTGTGTCCAGGATGACAAGTTCACAGGTTACCAGCTCTCGGGTTACGGATTCATTAAGGGAATTAATGAGGCTTCTGTGGCAGCTGGATTAAGAGAGTATCTGCTTTCCTTGCAGGCATGCTGTCCAAAACCTCCATTGGAAACAATCTGCATTGACCACAATTATTTTAAATGGCCTGTAAATGGACAATGGCCGCACTGAAGAACATGAGCCTGGGTGTTGATTTTTCTCAGGCTATAAGGTGGCCTGAGGTTAGGACGGCAACACTTGTAGATGTTTAGATAGGAGAGGGTGACTATATTAGTCGCTGATACGAGATGAAGGTAGTTGGCCGTGTTTCACCAGCTGCTCGGGAGAAACACACAGCTTATGTTGATCTACTTACAAACACCTGCAGCCTCACTGGGTGGGTGGTAGCTTCAAGTGCTTCTGCATCACCAGAGAATCCAGTTTTCTGTTTTCTTGATGTGTCAGGATGTTTCTTCGCATCTATTCGTTGTACGTGTACTAAAACGAGTGTTTAGCAGCAGCTTGTCTGACAATTCGTCTACAAGTTTACTCCAGCATGCAGTGGTGAGAAAAGGTGTCTTCCTCATCGCACATTTTCCCCTGTTCTTGTTTCTATGACATGCTTACAGTTTTCAGTGTGTCAGACGTGTTTTGATATTAGACGAGGAAAACCTGAGTAAATCTGAAATACAGATGAAAGCATTCATGAAAGTGGAAAAAGCTAATTGCCCCCAGAGGCTGACAACTGGTTAGGCAACAATTGTCATCGCTATGAAGGGACTCTGTCCTGCCTTTATTTGGAGATATGTTGTTTATTTTCAGGCACATTAGAGGGTTCCTCATTGTGTATGGTTTGTTACAGACTCAATACTCTGACTTTGTAAAGGCTGCTGTAAAATCTTTATTTTTTTTTAACCATTCAGAGGTGGACATGTTGCCATGTTTTGGATCATCGCTTTGCTGCACAACCAAAGCGGGCTGGAGCTTGTGGTTGTAAAACATGGCCGAGCATTCTCCTTCGGGATTTTTAGCTGGATTCACGGTTTCGACAATTAGGACATGTTGACCAGGTCCTAAAGGAGAAAAGGAGTTCCACACCATCACACAACCACCACCGCGTATGACCGTCAATGAGATGCTCTTTTCTGCAATGTGGTGATTTACAAAATCTTACGACCAGGATGTTAAACCTTTGTCCTGTCTGTGCACAGAATGATCATCATCAAAGCTCGCAGTAGTTTACTTTTTTCTCCAGTTCTGGATAAATTATCTCACTTTGGTTCTTAGGAACACAAAGCCATAGAAATATCTTGGATTTATGTCTGAACTTTGACTAGGCCATTCTAACTTACAAATATGCTTTGATGCAAATCATGCTATTGAAGCTCTGGGTGTATGCGTAAGGCTGCTGTTCTGCTGGAAGATGAAACTTCAACCCAGTCTTAAAGGGGACATAGGCTATGATGCAAAACACACTTTGTTAGCCCTTAAATACATTGTGCTGTGTATTTGGAGCGCAGAAAATCAGAATTTGTTTTTTCCAGGAGCTGCAAAAATACTGGTATATTCTTTTTGGATCATGTTTTTCAAGCCATTCAGTTTGCTCTATTATGTTTTTTGAACTATTACATCACAATATTTGGTTCAGAGTTGCTAAACAAGGCCATGGACTTCCAGCTTACATATTTGAAAATCCACCATTTTTATTTCTCGGAGCAATTTCGTAGTCCAAGCTGAAGAATGCTGAAGCTGCAAGTGGATAAGTCAAAATGTTCAATTGTCAGGTGTATCAATTAACGGATTAAAATCACTTGTCGTTGTAAACAAACTTCGATCTTTTTAATTAGTTTTGGCTGGATAAGTAAAACCAAGAAGACAAATAATCTCTACATAGCCAGTAGCTGTAGAAAACTCAACTCCTGTCAGATTGCTCTATAATTCAACATTGCCTGAATGATCTGTGTGCTGCGGGTAAAAATAGATAATCAGGTCTTTATCTTCATACATGTGGTGGAACAGGTGTGGCGTTTGAGCAAGAGCGGCAACATTCGAGTGCTTCCTCTAAGTTGGAAATCGTGAGAGGGGACAAGGTCGCTCCTGAGAGCTGAACGGTCCAGAAGCAGGTCGTAAACTGGAGGTCCCAAGGATTAAAAACAATGCCAAAAATTCACGTTTGGAGGTGATGGAGAAGGCTTGTGCAATGGATTGATCGAGACCGGCCTTTGTGAGCTATTCCAGTCTGCTATCATTTCTTTTCCAGTTCCTGCATATACAATATATGAATCAGATTACATGAAGCACAACAGAGAAAGAAATGTTAAGGTGTGCAGGCATGCAGTAAACCCATCGACACACACACGGTCTGCGGAGATGTGCCCCCCGATACTCATGTTTGTTATCAGAGCTTGTGTTGGGGAAAGGGTTTAGTCGCAGGGCCAGAGGTCGGGGCACTGGGATTTCATGGCTAACAGAGCTCGGGCCACTTGTGAGAGAGCGTGGCCTTGCAGAGGTGCAAAAACAAAGAGATCCCCGAATGGAAACCCTGGACAAACAGAGAGGAATAACAAGTGACAACATCAGAGGGAAACATGAAATAGACCGCTCTGTCTGCCAGTGAGTTGGGGGGGGGGGGGGGAAATCCTGAAATACAACAAAACAAGAAACCAGGAAAAAAAAAGAAGAAGAAGAAGAAAAGCACAAAAAGTTGTAAAAATGTAAATATTATTTACTGTTCTTATTTCCTTGTCCCCGCTCTTTTCTGGATTTGCATCCTTGAGTCCCTCATTTGTCTTGGCTGGTAAAAACAATTTAATATTAGAATAAATTACAAATGGAAGACTGTTGCCTGGGATAGATTTTTCTTGCGGGAACTTCAGACTCCGCCAACATTAATGTCTCCTGCCACCGTAGGAGGCATAAATCTAGTTTTTTTTTTCCTCTCCTCTCCCTTCCTTTTTGCCTTGAATCATATAAGGATATTGAATTACTCCCCTGCTCCGTGCACATAGAGGCATTGTGCATTACATTGACTGATAAGCTGTCACCGGCAGTTTAACTTAGAGACATTCAAAGAGTAATACACCAGTTGAGGATAAACTAACCCCGGTCCCCTCAGACTAAGCTATGACGCTGTCACTGTGAAAAATACGGCGGGGGCATTTCATATAACATGCAGCATCTGGCATCTGAAAATGGAGGAAAACACCTCTGAACAATGCGTGGTTTATGGTTGTTTTCATGCCGGCTGACAGTTTTACCCTTGAAAAGGCCCGGACCAGGAGGCTGAACTGGCTGATATACTCGCGCCAGTGTGCTCTAGCTTTTTTTTTTTTTTTTTTTTAATGGCAAAATCAACTAAAAACAATACAACAATCCTACTTAAAAACATCATCACTGGTTTTATGTTGGGGCCTGTGCGTGACACCCCTCCCATTTTTTTTTTTTTTTTTTTTTTTTTTTTTTTTACAAACCTCTTTACCATATTTATGAGAGCAGCTAAAGGGTCTTTTTCACGCTACAATCTGGGAACAACCATTAACGCTTGGAGTCAGACCAATGAGAGTGGGCCGCCTCTCGCTTGTGGAAGCTGGCATGAGAGCGAGCCGATCCATCACGACGGGTTTGGCGGCGGTGAGGCTTGTGGTACTGGTTTGCCCCGGTGCTTCAGGGTGGTCTGTCCAATTCAACATCTGCACAAGAGACTCCGACAGAGCAGCTGTGCTCAAAGCTGGTCCTGCTTGTGTTTGCATCTTGGAGCGGAGACTGAAGACAATATAACAGCATTAATAATGCATTTCTTAGACTGATACAAATGGAGGAGGGTGGGTTGGGGGGGGGAGCATATAGAACAGATTACAGTGTCTTGTTTTCCAGGACCTTTGGATTTATTGTGTTGGAAATCAATAGTTACACAAGAGCAAAGGTTGACAGATTATAACGGCTGTTTTAAAGGTTTCCAGACTCAGTTTGATGAGTGCACACATGCCCTGAAGAAAAAGTCAAATAACAAAGATTCATCAAACCCCATCATTCTTGTGCGTTCAATTAGAACCTTTAAAAAGAGAAATGTGTTCATCACTTTTTTACCACTCTAAACAAGGAACGACCGTGGATGCCTTTTTCATTGCTCTTTCAGACTGGCCGGTCGTTTTGGAGGGGTATTATTCGATAGGCAAAGCAAAGTGGTGCACTGTTTTGAAGGGCAAGAAAAGGGACTGTTGATTGTTTTACAAATAAAAAGTAGAGAAATGTGGCATGCATTTGTGTCCAGCCCCCTTTCACCTTGACATCCCTATATATGATCCAGTGCAACAAATTGCCTTCAGAGGTCACCTGTTTAGTAAATACAGTCCCCTCAGAACCAGCACAAAGGTTCTGTGAAAGTCTCAGCGGTTTCCCTCTAAACACTGGATATGTTTTTTTTTTTTTATTCCAATTTAAGGTAGGCCAGTCCTTGTCTTTGTTTAGCCCAGAATAGGGTGTTGGAAATTGGATTACTGTCACATTGTGGAAACACACTGAAGATCAGAACTTGGCCCATTAGCTCAACCCCAAACACGTTTTCAACCACAAACTTGTATTTTACTGAGTTTAATATTAAAATAAAAAACAACACAAGGAAAATGATCACGTGGTTTTCAACATTTTTACATATAAAAATCTGAAATGTGTCGTACATTTATTTTCAACCTCCTTTGATAAATAAATTTCAGAGCAAACAAATGCCTTCAGAAGTCACCTATTTAGTAAACAGTTAATTTGTGTGTAATTCTGTTTGAGCATGAATACAACCATTCTGTAAAGGCCACAGAGGTTTCCCTCTGAAAAACAAATGTCCATTGGCCCATTTTTACTACTATTTAAGACTGCTCGCTATTTGTCTTTTTTTTTTTTGCCTTAAAAATATGTTGGACGCAAATCTTTTTTGTACATATCTCCCATCCAAACTTAACCAAAACTAAGTTTTAGACCTGATTAGCTCATTAGATCAGCCCAAACCACCTTCTGAAACATTTACTTTTAATTGTCCTGCCTGGAAAGTTAAATGTTGCCTATAGCTCCCCTCTCCATTTAAAGATATTTCTTTTCTTTTTTTTTACCCAGGTAAAGGAAGCCCGGGTATTTTGTGTGCTTTCTTTTTCCACTGCTCTGAAGGGTTTATTTAGATCAGCTTAATGATGTATGGGGAAGTTGTAAATAAGACGGCAGTACACCTCCAGTCCAGACGGTGGCGGTAATAAGAAACCAAAGGTCAAACAAGCAAAGCCGAACTGAGAAGCCACTATCTTACAATTTGTTCACAGAACAAGACGGAAAACACAAAATTGCCCTCCTCTTTTGGTCTGTTCTTGATCACAAAAAAACCTACACTTAAATAGGAATCTGGTAAAGAGTAGAAAACAACAACAACACAGAGGTGAGCGGTAGAAAAGGGTCCCCCAATCATCTTTGCTCAGCACATATCCCCGCCCCTCAACTATCCTGAGGTAATCTGGAAGGTCTACCCCAAACCCGAGATCTTTATGGACCAAAGAAGGGCTTACCAAATGTCCAAAGGGCTTACAAAATCTTGGGCAATAGCTAAAAGTCTGTGCAGTGTAACAGTGGCTCATGTTTCTTAGTACAGCCTTTTTGTTTATCATCATCCTTAATACAGGGCTTTGCAAAAATGTTCATGCTGTGTGAACATTTTCACATTCTTACCACAAACTTTATACTGTCTTTTTTAAAAGGCTTTTGTGTGACAGCCAAACACAAATTAGTGGATAATTGATAGGTGTTAGGAGAATACTACCAGTTTCTCAAAGTTTACAATTTAGAGGAATCTGCAACATTTGGTGTACATTTTTATTCGGCCACTGTTACTCTGATACTCCTAAATAAAGTCTAGTGCAAAAGCTATTTGGAAGGCACTTCAGTAGTAAATAGAATTCACCCGTATGTAGTTTAATGTCATTTATGAAGATAACCTTTGAGTAAAGAGGGTTCTCTACAAACATTGGACATCCATTAACTTGCTTAAGCCTGTTTATGGTTGGCCAGATATGTATAAAATTTTACTGATCCTGTCCAAATTTGATCCAAACATGGAAGATGAATGTCAGGCAAGTCTAGGCCATCTGATCAACCTCAAATGTTTGAAAATTATAGGATATGATTTTATGGGAATGCAAATCGAAAGTAGCTCATTATTGGGGAGTAGAAGGCTCAAGCTTATAAAAGTGCTTTTTAAAATGAATAAACAAATGAAAACCTGGAAAAAGGTGGCATGCATTTTTACTCTGCAGCCACCAAATAAAATGCAGAGCAATCAGTTGCCTTCCTTTCCCCTTGCTATACTTATTGTCCGTTCTGGGAAGGCCTCAGAGGTTTCCCTCCAAACAAAGATCGTCAATGAAGATCTTTTTTATGGTCATTCAAAGGAGACCAGAAATATATGTGAAAACTTTGAATGTTTTTAAAAATGTTCACAAGTTCACACTTTCCATCTTTGTGATGTGAAAGAAAACAATAATGGTTTCCAAAGCTTTTGGAAACATATATACGGAAAAAAAAATCCTTTCCCTCTGATACACCTAAATAAAATACAAAGCAAAGTACATTAAAAGTCACCTAAACTCTTGCATGCAGCTGTTTTGTGAAGCCCATTGATGGCTGCCAGACTCTGGACAAGCAAGCTCACCTCTTTTATTTCTTTTTAAGACCAGCCAGTCTGTGTCTTCATTTTCTGAAGAAAGATGTTGGGAACCAGACTTTTATCAACCCACGGTTCCCATCCAAATAAAACCTAATCAGATGTATAACCGGCGCGGTTGCCCAGTAGATCAACTCCAACCACCTTTTCAACAACATATATATATATATATATATATATATATATATATATATATATATATATATATATATATATATATATATAAAAAAAACGAAACTTTTTAATTTGTACCAGTAATCCAGTGCAACTGATTGTCTTAACAAATAACCTAATAACTTAAGAAAATCCTGCAAGCAGCTGTTATGTGAAGGGCTTGAAGACTTCCCTCCAAGCAACACATCTATGGGTGCTTTTTATGGCCGATGATGTTTGACCTGTCTTTGTTTTTAGAAACACACAATAGAAATTTGACCTTTTTTGCCTTTAGGTCCCATCCTGACGCTGGAAGTAAGGCCTGGTTGGCCCTTTACATCATCCCCATTGACCCTTAAGCCTTTCTGTGGACGTCTTTTCAGCTTTCACTTCTCGGCCATAATTTCAAGTTGCTTAGTGAAAAGGCAACAACGTCTTTTCTGTGTCTGTTAGATTAAAATTTGCTCAAGGGTTGGTGACGTATGGGAGGAAGGTTCGTCTTTTTAATATTTCTTCAAAGAACTACCAGCCTTTAAATCCAAGCTACAGCTCGACATGGAGACGTTTAAAGTCAAGGCTGTAAAAATTCAACAGAGCAAAAGGACCACTGCAAACAGAGGCCGAGGGAGAACATAAACAAGACGGATGTCTGTCCCCTTTAATACAACATAAAAACTGAGCTGGAGAGAATAAAACACCTCATTGTAATGAAATGCATTTACTGCAGCACGGGCTTGAAATCAGGCAGAAGTGAGAGCAAACGTCAAAAGAGATCTCCTGCCGAGCAGAGCGGCAGAATTAAGAGGCCTGATATCTAATCCATTTCCTGTGAAACCGGCGGTGTACGGGACATCAAAGGGAGTTAAAGGGGGATTCTACGAGGGCGGTAGGAGTGGCGAGGCAGTGAAATATTGCACATTTGGTTTCTTTTCTCCCCCGGCACTGGGCCTTTGGAATAATTAGAGCCTAATTCTGTCTAATTAACGGACTCAATTACTCCTGAAGAAAGCTCATCAAAAAGATGGCGGGAAAGCAGAGAGGAGAATGGTAGGGTTTTTTTTTTTTCTTTAATTAATGAACTGAGTTGAATAACGGCCATGGAATTAAACATTTCCCCCAATGTGTATGAATTGCAAATTGGAGCAACATTTTTTTTCTCCGAGACAGGAGCCCAGGGGCTAACACTGCTGTCAAGTAGCTCTCTAAAAAGTCAAAGCGCCGATGCAGCACTAACAAATTACCGAAGATTACCGTCTTTAGCACATGTGGAGGTCCTAACGAATAGCGATGAATTAATATGCCGTCTGTGTCTGAGCTTTCCCATTGGCTATGAGTTTCCCACCGATCCTGGAAGAGCCAATAAAGCAGACTCCAAACTTTATGGAAGACTTTTCTTCTTGTAGAACAGGCTGTCTGTCGATTGCATATTTCAGATCCTTCAGATGATGATATAAGTCTTGTTAAATTACTCAGCTGAGATGGAGCTGGGCACACATGAGTGTTTTCAGGGGTTGAAAACTTTTTTTTTTATGTGCTATCAAGGCTGCGGATGTGTGTGTTTGTGTGTGTGTTTGCAAAGTGCTGTGCTGTGCTCAGCAGGTTTCCAGGCCCAAGGGTCGGCTAAGCTAACTCACTGCCTCAGCACTCTTCAGTTCAGCTTCTCCAAACATTCGCTGAGGCACTGGGAAACAAACTCAAAGGCCTAATATTATCACCCATATGTAGAGGAGGAGAGCAACACAACAGCACGGGAGACATTTGCTGCTATCCTCAGTGCAATGTGGGCTTTCTGTCGACCAACAGATCTTCAGCTGCAACGTCATAATACATGTGGGTAATTACAGCTAATAACAGCCTACACTAAAACTGTTTCACTCACACGTTGCATTTCTGCTGGGCTTGTTTTGAGCTTCAAAAAAAAAAAAAAAAAGGCTGAAATATAAATGCGTGGTTTCAACTGCACTAACTTATTAATTTGGTTTCCTCCCTGTAGCAGAGGCAACGTTTCTGTTTTGAACTTCCAAACGTGAGAGAAAAGTTAAAGTGTGATCATCCGTTGGAGCAACGTAAATTGGTTTGTGTCTTTGAGTCAAGAATTAAGCCTGAATTACATGTTTACTTCACATTAAACTACACGAGTTTAAATAAATACTGTGCATTTTAATAAAACTGTTTTTTTAAATAAATGGTATCCAGGAAATAATTGCCAGAACGTCCACGTTTTTATTTAACTCATGATTTGATGCTTTAAATAAAACAAATAAAGTAAAATAAAGTAAAACAGCCATTTTGTCTCTCTCAGTTTTTTAGTATCATATTTGGCACACCAGGCTTTTAGGTCCATGTAAGCATAAAGGTTTTAAAAAATAATGAAATAGCATACCTGAACAACTGAATGTGTAAAATGTATTTAGCTATATTTGCTGTGGTGTTATAGGGAAAGTTTGAGAAAAGTACAAAGTCCTTTAAAGAGGTTGACATCTCATACATGCTCACATAAAAAATTAAACATGTGGTGTTATAGGGATAAATAACTGTGCGTGCTAATTTAAACTGGGGGTGACTGCGAGTTGTTAGAAACAATTATAACAAAAAGGATTTCCAGACTAAAATTTTGCCAAACAATCTTGGTTTATCTTCTTGATGCCTAACCCCCTGCTCACCAATTTAAAATGTAATGTTCAAGTTAATCATATTTCATTAAGGCCATATTAGAATACGGATGAAAAATTATCTTAAATGCAATACAGTAAAACGTGATACTAACCGTACACTTTTAAGCTGCAGCATAACATAATATAAAATATTGTGTTACAATAGTAGGCTCCAGTCAAACTTAGCATCTTTAGAATTACGTATGCTGCAGTTTGATTTAATTAAAGTTTAATTTAAGTTATTATGGTTGAACAAAATTAGCCATTTAAAAGATATTTCACCTCCAGAACTATTTTTTACATGAAGCAATTATTGAGTACTTTGAAAAAAAAAAAAATTAAAGAAAGAAAAACTTTATATTTCTTTTATTTGTACACAAAGGACAATTTGCCAACATCAGAACTGTTGCAATATTTACAGTTAAGTCCAAAAAAATTAATCCCACCGAGCAGATTTCAGGTGTAAGGGGATTTTTAAATTCAATCAACATGCTTCTTTTGACTGGAAGTGATATTAACATGTTGGAGCAGACCAGTCAGAGTCCTGACTTAAATCTGATGGAAAATATGAGGAAGTAGCTAAAGATTAGGGTGATGGACTGGTGGACAGGTTTTAGCCTAAATCACTTGAAGCTCATCACCAAAGATCATCGAAATACCAGTGGAAACATGAACAAACATTGTTCAGCAATTAAATCATATAATTTCTGATATGCTGATATAGATATGCTATTTATGTATTACATAAATACTTTAATATACATAAATATATACATGCCATATTTAATGACATATTGATAGGAATAGATATGTAACTTTTTTTTTTTTTTCAAAATTATATTCCTTTCACATAGTTGGGTTATTTTTGGGAGATGCCTGTCTTTCTACCTATCAGAAAAACAAACTTTCTGATTTAATGTACACAATTTCAAATCTAAATCTGCCAGGGGTGTAATTAATCTTGGGGCCTAATTTAAAACTATGTGATGCAAAGTGAGAGGTGTGGGATAGTCCCCACAAAAAGTCATGTGATTCAAACACTACAAGCTAATTAAAAAACAGCAACATTAAAGACACTCGAGGAAAAATGGTCTACATACAACCAGTGTTTTTTTTTTCTTTCCTTCTTTGGGGGTAGATCTCACCACTATTTATATATTAAAACTTAATGAGCTCATATTTAAAAATGGCTTCGTAGGAAATACCTGAATATATGTTGCAATAAAGCACATTATAAATAGAGAGAGACACACACACACTTACCCATACTCAGACACACACAAATGAAGAAAAAAGCATGTTATAGGTCTGAGAGGCATTTTCCTAAGGTTTCTTCATTTGGTGTTAGATGTGCCATGACATGCCTTGTTTACAATTGGAATTGGGGGGAAAAGGACTTCCAGATCATCCAATTAAAGTTGTACCCCTCCAGAGACCCAATGCCCTTCCTCTCCTCAGCTTATTGGGTTGCACCCACTGAGAAAAGGCATTTGACTGCATTAACGGTAAATGAGGCCAACTTCATTTTCTTCATTAAAGTGCCATTCTGAAGATGAAAAAAAAAAAAAAAAAAAACCTGACAGTCAGTTGTCTGTGTTTCCAAATCTCCCCTCATGATCTCATATTTTGCATATTTTTGGCGGGACTTGGGATGGTAATTGAACACATTTATAAAATCCAAAAGCAGATATTGTTATGGTTCGACAGGCAATATAAAAAAAACATGCCTGATAGCATGCTATTTCAACACTGTCTCCAGTGATCATCGTTTAGAAGCACCTACTGTGTTTTTAATATCCTGTAAATCTAATTAAGAAGCAATACTGTGGTTTTGAGGTTGAGTGCAAACAAGTATTGGCCCTCGACACCGCGGCGAATGTGGAAATTCGAATTAGAACCAAGCAAATCTCAACCCCGATGATTATTTGGGTCAAGGCATTAAAAACAATAACAAAGAAGTTTATGAGTTGATTTCCTTTTTTTTTCGCCCTTTGTTTGAATTCTGGGGACCATATAACTAAACTGTCTTGTTTTAAAGCTGGTTTCAGGTACTCAGTGGGGCTGAATTAAAAAACTGTTGCTATACCTAAACACATTTAAATCTCTGGCAAAAAAATAAATAAAATACAGCTGGCTAGGGCATCCCATCTGTTAAAGGAACGGCGCAATCTCAATCCTGAGGGTTGTTTCACTTTCAGACTGAATCACATGTGGCAGGGAATAAACAGTATCCTAGCTTATAAAAGGCTTCACTGGTTTTACCATTTGTAATTAGCAAAAATAGACACCGGTAATTTGCCCTCTCCTAATAGCCCACGAGACGAGATCAGTTGGTCGTATTAGTCTGAAAAGTTCAAGACGATAGAGGCAGTGACAGATATCTCTCTCTTAGGAGGCTTTTGCTGAGTTTTATTTGTGCTCGGCGAGGACATGTTGTTGGGGATGAGGAGTTATGATATTTTTATTGTAATGCGTGTCCCTTTTTATCCTATTCAGTTTGATTTAAAAGTCTCTTTTCTAAAGTGAAAACTGAGCTAGATTGGCCGCACAGCATACAAACACCACCCCTATACATCTGCATCCCCAAGAGCCCCACACACACCCGTCCAATGCCCCCTCACACAGACAGTCATATGCATTAGATTTTTTTTTTGCATGGATTTAAGGAAAGAATGGACAACCTTTCACTGGTTGCACTATTTTATTTATTTATAGAAATGTTTTTTCCTTCACTGAGCCCCTTTTTGAGTGTCTCGCTCCCATATTCATTTAAAAAAACATTCTAACACTTAGAACATTAGCAAGCTAAAAAAGCATGCGCTAACATATCAACTCAGTTTCTTTATAGTATATTTCAGGACCAAAAAAAGTGAACTTATAAACTATTAGTTTGTTTTAGAAAACCCAAAAGAAGATACAGTTTTTTTGCCTTTTTTTATTGAACCCTATTTCAAGTTTTGCCATAGCAACATACCTAAGTAGCAAAAAAGTCCTGATTAGTCTGGCTTTTGGTTGTTGTGTGCCACTAATTAGTGGCCCCCATTCGGCCACACGTTGCCTTGCAGTCTTAAATGTAATGTAGTTTTTACGCAATAATTTCACAGGAAAAAGGACACAAAGTTACAGTATTTTAAAATCATGAACACAAAGTTCCGCATAGGCTAAAAAACAATGTGCTAACATCTAAAATCAGCTGACTTTGTGGTATCTAGGTGCTTGATAAAAAAATTATCTTACACAGTTTGAAGTTTTGCTATATTAACATAAAACTCCTGGAAATCTTTTATAGTTCAATTCAATTCAATTCAATTGTATTTATATAGCGCCAAATCATGAAACATGTCATCTCAAGGCACTTTACAAAATCAAGTTCAATCATATTATACAGATTGGGTCAGATTATACAGATTGGTCAAAATGTCCTATATAAGGTCTTAGCTTTTGGTTATCGTGCAGCCGACCCCAAAATTACGAGTGTCCCCAATCGGGCCGTTCCTTACAAAGCCCTCTGGAGGTGTCCCTTTAATCATTGGGACAAAAAAAAAATACTTTTACATTTTTGTTTAATTTACCACAAAAAGAAGAGACACGTATAAATGAGCTCAGAGGTGAACACCAACACTCTCAAGAGGGACCAGGTTCCATTGTGGGTGTATGTGTGTGTTGGGGGGCGGGGGGGGGGGGGGGGGGGGGGCATCCATCTTTTAGTAAGCACAGCTGAACCATTAACCTCATTAGTATAACGGTCACACATGAGTGCAATGCAGTCTCTATGCTTCATGATGGCAAATTGATGCTGAAACGCTCCTAATGTTGTTTTGATACATATAGACAGGAGCATTAAAAGAAATCTCACAGGGCTGGTATGTATAATTATTGACACAAAGATATTCTGGCTGCGGACAGACACCTACCAACTATAACCTAAACAGACAAAGGCACTAATGCGCCCGCCTGCATTGCTTTTTGTGTCTTTGCAAGCTGTAGAGATTATTAACCTTGCTTCAGCATTTAGAGTCAGGCAAAGAGACCTACAAAGACAGTGTGTCCACAGCAGCGTGCGCAGGCTTTCTGCCATGACGAGGTACCGTGTGGCTCAGACTGCGTCCCAGTGTCCTGCAGGCACCCTGTTAAAAATGTCACTGCAGGGAACGAAATGGCCGCCCCGGGGCATCACGGCCCCCTTTTTTTTCACGGAGATAGAGCACAAATTGCTTCCTGGCAGTCACGATGGCTCTCCAAATGTTAGATTTCAGTATCATTTCCTCGGCGCAGTGGCCTCAGAGAAAATAAATAAAGAATATGTTTGTAAATATAAATACATTCAGAGTCGGCAAAACGTGTCCGGTAGGGCAGTAAATGATAACGCAGTGGGGGAGCTGTGTGAAATGTGTGTTTTATCCTTTTGGAAGGCAATGACCTCTATCCCTCCTGACATTTTCTCACCACCCATCCCCAGTCGACTACAGTAGGGTTAGCGTGTAGCGTGTGTATGTGTGTCTAACAGCTTTACAAGAAGCAAACACAATATGCCCCCAAGAAGTAGCCTTTTCAGCCTGAGCCATAAAACCACCAGCTTCAGCAGGCTTTTGAATCATTCGCGACAAAACATCAGCAATTCGGCATTAAGTGCGTTTGATAAATCACTTTTATGAGGAATGCTTGGAAAACAAACCGGGGATAAACTGCAGTGAGCAACGGCGGGTGAATTGAAGGAGAAAAATGTCTCCACCACATTTGGATAGACATGTTCATTAGTCTTGTTTGCTAACATATGCCACAGGAACGACACAGAGACGCACTTCTGTTAAAAAAAAAGTGCGGCTTAGAGATGCTAAAATACTCAAATCCGGAGCAGACAAACAAGATAAAACAATAAAAAAAAAACGAATGTGAGGTGATAACAGGAGAGAGCGTGGAGCAAGGATAGGTAGGGAAAGTTGTTACACCATTCCTCCTGTTTGGCCTTTTGCCAAGGCTCCAGTTTGGGCTGGATCCCTGAAGCATTAGCATCACACTTTCAAGCTGTTCCAACAGCCTGAGCGCTAACGGGCTAATGGGCTAATGGCTAATGGAGAGACTGCATCACGGGTATGGACTCTGTCTCACCAAACCTCCACGACAACAGGCACATAACAGCAACATGGCTACAAAACTGCACCATCGTTAATGAACCTTAGAAAAGACCACCGTTAGCCGTATGAAAGCGCGCTGCGAGCATCTGCCTGACCATTTTACTTATGCTTCAAAAGTCTATCAACACAACACTATTGCTTCATTCGAATTTGTTAATCCCTTCGTCGTATTCTTCATTTATTTTCCGATTTCAGAAGAGATATAAATAGTAAGTTATAGATCATATGAACAAAACGTTTACACACGAGTGCTAAAGAAGCTAGCTGTTAGCGCTATCAAACAGTGTTGGGAACGTCAGAAATGTCCATCAAAACACTGATAAATGGGTCAGTTGATTCAGGTAACTTTTCCTTTTCATTTATGATTTGTAATAACTTAATACTTTGTATCAAAGAAACTGTATAAACACTTACATGCAATAAGACACAAAAAAGCTTGTCGTAGCTGTATGAAACTGATGTGAACGATCGAAAAGTCCCCCAATGGGAAATTCGTTAACTTGCTCTTTACATTTTTGATTTTTGATCTCTCCAGACCAGACTTGTATTAACCATATATACAAAATTTGTATATGAGCCTCAATGTCTGCTTAAACATTTAATTTATGCTCAATATAAAATTTGGTAACTTCTTTAGAATTTTCTCTAGTTTGAACTTCAAATTCGTATGCAAATAGAAACAAATAAACCAAATAAACACAATATTTACACATGGTGAGACTCTAACATGTAACTGTTAGCTGTATAGAAAATACAGCTAATGTACCTGACGATTTAAATTATGCCTGAAATATCTGCTACAAAAATAATAATATTTGGTGGATTTTTTTTTTTAACTTCTTCTTTTTTATTTTATAGGGTATAAAATATGTTTTATACCCTATAAAATAAAAAAATACACAAGGTTACAAGAAATTAGTCGGTAGCTGTGTAGAAATGTGCAACAAACATCTGCCTGAACATTTCACTCATGCTTGAAAAGTCTAAACAAATGGACTTGATTTGAGAATTGGTTAATTTTCCTTTTGTTGTATATTAAGAATTATAATAAGAATCAGAATCCGTTTTATTGCCACACATGAAAATTTTGCTTAGGTGACAAAGTGCTACACCAACATAGAGTTGACATAAATAAATGTAAAATATATGGTACAGAATAAACAAATGCAAGTGGTATAAGAATGATATAAGAATAAAGAAACATAATACAAGCATTTGCAGAGAAAAAGAAACCTGGCAGATACGCATATGTGCATAATTCCAAGATTGTGCTGTGCAGATGTATTGCAAAGGGGGAGTAACTTTAAAAGTTACTACATCATACTACATCATCTGAGATATAGTAACTTATAAACCCTATTCACCTTATTCTTAGATAAAATACATTGCACAGATTCCTTCTGCAACTGTGGTTTCTGGTACTGCATTTTAACATGTAAACAGCTGGCAGAGATTTTGGGTAAAATGATGTGGGAACATCAGCTTTTGAATCTTATACATGGGATAATGTCATTACTTAGACTTAGTCTTAGACAACTTTATTTGTCATTCTGTATGTACAGGGTGCATAAAGAACAAACCAGTCCTTTCATCCTTCATGCTCATTGAGCTTGGGAGAATAACCTAAAGAAATGGATTCTGATTACGTATACCAGCATATTTACTGAATTTGCCTCAACCAATGCTATAGAGAAGAACAGAGGCAAAATAGAATTCAATCAATATTGATTTGCGGTTTTCTTTGCTTTTAATTACATAGAGAACATTTTTGCACGTTTTTTTTTATCTTAGTATTTTCACAAGTGATAGTGGGAAATGCCATCAGGGAATAAGACCAGGATGTTATGCACAAATTAGTTATTTGTAATTACATTACCCCTTGTTTCTAAAACCTAAAATCATATCTGATCTGCTCTTCTTAGCATCGTAATTCCCATTCAGAAGGCGACGTTTCTTCTCTGGTGGGTTGTAGTCACTCAAGCATGATGATGGTAGGGATGTTCCTCCTTACTGGACGTTATAAGAGTACATTAGTGGGGCCTTTTTGGTGGTCACTTAAAATTTTGGATTCTTCAGCCACTTTCTGCATTGTTTCTTTGGCAACAGATGGGAAATATTCCACTGATCCCAAGATTTGCCCATGTTTAACAACATTGTTGCTGAACTACCAGCTACCAAACACACACACACACACACATACAAAAAGACAGATTCTGAAGCAAAATAAACAACTTTACTGCCGCTATCATACCGGAAACTGCTTACACAATCAGTCCTCCAGCAGCAGCACCAAGACTGAGGTGGATAAACCAAACATTTACACATGTCAAGGCTGATAAAGGTTTACCATTTCCCACGTCTTCTGCAACGTTTCATTTATGCTAGAAAAGTCGATCAAAACTAAAATGAGCCTTGCTTCATTTTACTTTGTTAATGTCTTTCTCACCATTAGAGTTGCTTATGATTTAATATTTGCAGTTATTTAGTAACTCATAAGATGAAGAAATACCTTTATTGTCCCACAATGGGAAAATTTGGACGTGACAGTGGCAGAAACACATAGACGGAGTTACACACCAGATCAGTAATATGAATAACAACCAAATTTAACTTGTTTTAAACTGCACAATTAAAAAAAATACATAGTAAGACTTAAGAAAGTAACATTTAAGCTGTGTAAAACTGTGTTGTGAACATCTGGGGGACCATTTCACATATGTTAGGAGGGTTCAAATTATATTAAAATAACACTAATAAGCCATCAGTTTGATTATTTAAAGTTCTCCCACTAATTTTGTTATAAAGCTTTGTACTTTTTATTAAATAGTATCCTCTTTTTTAAATCAGTTTTCACATGGTGAGGCTCAAAGCAGGACTGTAATGCAAAGGCTGCCTTCATAAATGAAATAATTTGATTGTCAGTTATGCCTATTATAGATTTTAACTCAGATTTTAGTCATTTCATTAATCTTCAAAAGGATTTATAAACTGACTCAACCACTCAGTATAGACTTTATGTAAAATACTTTAATAACATCTGGGAAAAAAAACAACTTTGATAATTATATAGAAGTTAAACATAGGACTGTTGAAAGCTATGTTATTTTTTGCACTTTCTGTTGAGAATTTTGAATAAAAGCTTCAACCTGAGTTAAGTATGAGCTTGATAAAGCTCCTTGTATCATCAACTGCATTATTAATGCAGTTCCATTCATGTGACATTTATACAGCTGCAGCAATATATTAAATTACCTATAGCTGATTCCACCTCATTAATGACTCTTCTATATGAGGGTAGGTTCAGTCCAGTAAGATGATGTTAAAGCTTTTTAACTCATTAATCTCTGTTTATTCAGAGGCTCCCTTCAGTTCTTCTACAGGAACTGGGTGGACTGGTTGTCTGCGGTGTAAACTACTGCTATCTAGTGGTGTGAGAGTCCATTGCACTGCCGGCCAAGGTAGTTTCTCTGACCAGACTCAATATTTGTTTTAGAGGAAACCGTTTCAACAATTTCCTTGTTTTAGGGAACGTCTCAAATCCAAATTCAGATGTTTTATAGATTAAAAAAAAAAACTCTTAGTTGCTTTGATATCCTTTCAAGTTCTGACTAAACGTACAGCAAAAGTAGAGACATATAAGAAGAATAAACTAGGCATTTGTTATTAATTTGTTAAAATCATTACAAATAAATAGATGAAGGCCACTGATAGGAAACAAAAAATCAGCAAAAAACAAAAGATTAACTGCCAAAATGAGATATAGTGCTTATCCAGGCCTGCTGTTGGAGGCAGTTCTATCAGGTTCTATAAGAGAACCGGTTTGATTCTCCACAGTGAGAAAGGCTGTTTGGTGTCACGTCGTTACATCAACATCTCATACAGTGAATGCCTGTTTACACTGTATTTGTGGAGGACTGCAGCGCATTCAACATCTGCACAGTGCACGTAGTGTAACTCAGTGCCCTTACAAACAGATGCCTTAATATAACCAGTTTTATTAATCCCAAATAATAATTGTGTTTGTGAATGCTCTACAGCCCAGACCAGCTGATCTGACAGCAGTGGAGCAAGAAGTAGTTAAATACAGCAGATTTATTGTAAAGTCCTGGTCATATTAAAAGACCAGTTTCTTTGTTTGATTTGTTTTTAAGAACTGACTCAGAAGTTGTGTCAATGGAAAATATAGGTACAGCTCCATAAAATGGATTGACCGACTTAAACCCTGTGACGGGTGATATCAAAACATACAGCAGGAAGGCAAGAGACGGTGAGATCCTTTTATTCTGACACTATCCAACTCTTTATTGATGTTGAAGTGGTGAGTTTTATAGTGTTTGTCTCACATTTGGCAAACCCTAAAGGAAGCTAACTCCAGAGTTTTAAACATTGCAAACAAACTCAGGGCAGCACATGATAACAAAGCAAAAACAGCATATCCCACCATACACCGCCATTAGTACCCACAGTAAATATGGGTAAAATGCTGTTAATTCACATTTTCTAGCTGTGGGTCAATATAGCACTATGTTGACACAAATGTAATCTCTCTTTTAACCTAATTTATTTGTTAAGAAAAAAAATGTTTTCACTCCAAACAATTCCCTATGAATTAGTTTTAAAATAAAATAATTAAATACATATTTGGCTTTATATATTAATGAAAGTGTTAGAGGAACATAAATATGTAATCCAGACTGAGAGATGAACAGGACATGACACCATGTCTGTTCTCACTTTTCAAAATGGGAAAAATGCAGAAAAAGTAAGGCAGGTGTGTTTTTATCTGCATAAGTTAATGAGTTGCTGTTAGAAAATAGCTAAAGTCAAAGCAATTTTTAAAAAAACCATCAAGAAATAGTGTTTTCCTATGAAATTTTCCAATTATAGGGCGCACAGTGGCACTGGGGTAGCACGTGCGGCCCATGTACGGAGGCCTTAGTCCTTGATGTGGCTGACCCAGGTTCAACTCTGGCCTGCAGTGTCTTGCCACATGTCTTCCCCCTCTCTAAGCCCCTTGTCTGTAAGCCAACTTTCTATAAAGAGGCCACTAGCGCCATGTATCGTAAGATTATAAGGCAAAACCTCCTTCCATCAAAGAGAGCATCAAAGATGGAACATAACCCTAACCCAATGATCCCAAACAAACCGCTCAGTCAACAAAAGAGTGGCTCCCTAAAAAGCATTTTAAGGTACTGGAGTGGCCTAGCTAGTCTCCAGACCTCAACCTCATAGAAAATATGTGGAGGGAGTTGAAAGTCTGTGTTGCCCAGCAACAGTCTCAAAACATACTAGTTGCTCTAGAGGAGATGCGCATGGAGGAATGGGCCAAAACTCCAGCTACAGTGCGTGCAAACCTGGTAAAGACTTACAGGAAACAAAGGTTATGTTACAAAGTATTGAGTTGAACTTTTATTATTGACCAAATGCTTATTTTCCACCATAATTTACAAATATATTCTTTTAAAGTCCTACAATGTTTGTCACAAACACCCACTGCTTGGATCCAGGTACTTACAGATTCACTTCCATACACAAAACGCCTATTATTATCTTCAGCTTTCGCTTTATACATTTCGTATTAAATAATACCGTATATTCTTCAGTGATAGGATGAAGGCGTTGCTTGTTTGAACCTGTAATACTTCAGCTGGTTCTACTGTTTACTTTTTACATCTCTCTATGCATGTGAATAGGCGGACTGAGGATGTATAATTCTCTCCCTTTTCACTGTTTCTCCTTTTTTTCTCTTCTACCTTCTTGTTTCAGTCTCCATTTAACGTGAAATATTCCCTGTGTAGATTATAATAAAGTTTCTTGCATATATAAATCAAGCAGAGCACTATGGCGAAAGCAGTGAGGCTCCGTTTGTGAAAGTAAAATCTGTTGGGCCCTTTTTGATTAAGATAACAATTCTTAATGCCACATTGCCAGACAGGACACAAAAAAAATCCTACAATGTGATTTCCTGTTTTTTTCCCCGTCTTAGTTGAAGTGTACCTATGATGAAAATGTCAGACCTCTCATCTTTCTAAGTTGGAGAACTTACCCAATCAGCGCCTGACTAAACACTTTTTTGCCCCACTGTGCATGGAATTGGAATGGACCATGTTCAGGACCTCCGTTGCTGACGCAGCGTCCAGGAGCTGTGGCCTGAAGGTTGTTGGTGCCTGTCGTGGTCGTCAACCAATGGATGCTTTCTATGGAAGACATCATGTGGAAGAAGGACGCCGTTAGGGCTCGGTTGTTCTTGGGGACTGCTGAAGCAGTTGACATGTACCGGGCAGCCAGAAGGACTGCAGCTTCTGTGGTTGTGGAAGTTAAAACTCAGACATGGGAGGAATTTGGAGAGACTATGGCGAGAGACTTCTAGTTGGTCTCAAGGAAGTTCTGGAAAACCATTCAGTCCTAGCGGAGGAGGCAGAGCCTGAGGAATTGGGAGAATGTAATTCTGTTAACATGTTGGGGGTAGGTGAGGTAGTTAAAACACTCCCCCGGCGGCGGGGCGCCAGGTGTGGAACAGATTCTGAAGGCTCTGGACGTTGTATGGCTGTCACAGTTGACAAGCCTCTTCAATGTCGCGTGGAGGTCCTGGACAACGCTGCTGTATTGGCAGACGGGGGTGGTGGTCCCAATTTTTAAGAAAGGGCGACCAGAGGTTATTTTCTAATTATTAAGGGGTTCACACTTCCTCAGCCTCCCTGGGAAAGCTTACTCTGGGATGCTGGAGAAGAGAAGTCCTCTTGGGTGTGACGCACTGCGCACTCTCATTTTTGTTGAGTCTCCGCCGTAATCGGTGCATTAGCAAGAAAGCACGGGCTAATTTCAATATTTATCGCTTTCTCACCTCACAAGACATTACACCTCTAAACAAAAGGCTTGTGCAGTCACAGAGGCAAACGCTTTTCCTCCTCTCCAATGCAGATGCGCAACACTGGTGTCATTTCAACTTGTCGCCAGAAGGGGCAGACGTCTGCAAAAAACCCTGGTACTTGAGCTGTGCTCCTTTAATGCAAAGTTTGAACCATCACTCCAAACAGTGGACTTCCTTTTTTTATAGTAAAAATATCTCTCTTTTAGAAGTAAACTGAAGTCCAAATTATGATAGTTTGTTGACATTGGCCAATGGACATTTTTTTTATCTTTCAGCCACATTTTTTTGTTGTTCGAAGACATGTTTTCTGTCAATAAAACAAGGAAGCTGATACCCGGCTTCAGATTCATTTTTTGAAAATACTTGAAGAGATACTCCTAAATACTAAAGGTGGGACAAAAGCCTGTCGTGACCCATGCTGCCTCTCTGTGCCGTCTCCTTTTTGTAATCAATCATATTATTCCAAGCTAAACAGATAAACTTTAAGCACCTCCACCATCGCTCGTACGCTTACGTCTTGCAACCACCACCAGATCCCCACCAACTGTGATACTCCCCCCCCCCCCCCCCCCCCCCCCCCCCATCCCCCCTGTCCCTTCCCGTCCCTCTCCCCTCTCTATTCTCCAGCTGAAGTGTGGCGGGGATGAATGATGAGGCAGTGTTCGGGTTAACGACAGAGACGGGGTGTTAAACCTGAAGTGTTTAATTAACCCCACAATGGGCCCGCCTGTCAGCCCGCACCCATTCCCTCTTGATTGAAACTTCACTCTCAGCTTGCATATGCATAGACACACACACACACACGGAGGCAAGTGTGCACCAATTCACAAGGTGCACATGCCCTCAGAGACACACATCAAGGCAGTTGCACACAAAGTGAAGGAGCACACACCAGCCTGAGAGGGGGGGGGGGGGCAGACGAGGGGAGGGGAGTAAAGTGATAATACTCCGCCACAAACGCAAGATTGCTTTTTTCCCCTCGCTCTCTTTCTCTAAAGTCCATTTTCTGGGTCACTGCATTGCATTCATTACTGTCTTTGAAGACATTTAGCTGAGAAGGAATAATGCTTCTCTTTCACTCCGCCGCCGAAAGAGAGAGCGGAGAGTTGTGAGCACCGGAGTCAGGGCCAGGGGCCTGGGAGGGAGGAGGGCGGCGACACGGTAATATGGGACATCTTTATCTGGTTTTAATTTCAGTCATAAATATTGAATGCTTTATTTGCTCATCTGCAGCTGCCTCCGCTATGTCAGGGTTTGTGTCTCGTCTCTCTCTCTCTCTCTCTTTTTTTTATTTTCTTATCCCCCCCCCCCCCCTACACCCCCAACCCTCCTCTGCCAGCACACGCCATGTTTCTTATGCTATAGCTCCAGGCCAGAGCAACGGGATTAGGTAACGATTTTCCCATTTTCAAATGAACTCTAAAATGGACTTCAGCCGATTGAAATACTAAAAAAAAAAACCCAGCCTGCGGATACTCCTCAGACGAAGTGAATATGAATAAAGCGTGATTTAAAACTCTTCTGTCCCAGATCTACATCAACAGACAAGCAGGACGGAGGCTATTGGCCCCCTCTCCGAGAGGCTGACACTGACATAGCGGGTTTTATGGGAATCATCTCATCCCCTGGGTGAATCGATAGGTGCCATATGACAGCGGCTCACCCATCAAGCGGCGCGGCGACTGGGTGGGGGTGGGGGGGTGTATGCTGCTGGAAATTTGCTTAAAGCCTACACCAATTAACTTCAAAATGACAGATCCAGGCGGCCAATGAGCGAGCGCTTTGCATCCCCGGCTCCACGGGCGCAGAGGGCGAACCTCAGCTGTTAGACGGATGGCGGCGCCTCCTCCTACTGCGCGTGTTTTCCCATGCGCGCGCCTTGCGTCGACGGCCCATGCGTTTGGCGGGTGCATGCCGGAGAGCGTGCTGGCGAGTAAATCTGCAGCGATTCGGGGCTCCTTAATGACGATGTCAATCTGTGAAAACGCAAGCACACATTGGAGCTGTCAGGGCCTCATCAATCAGAGAGGGGTTTGTCAAAGGAGCTCGGGCCCAGATTAACGAGGCGGGGACAATGACGGCGACACATTTGCATAGAGAATTACCCTCATCTTCGGGAAAGTGATGGCGCCGAGGAGCAGGGGCGGACAATGAGGGTGTTTTGCAGGCACTGTTGCAGCATTTTCTACATCGAACAAAAAATGCATGGCTCTCCTTTTCTGTGTTTAATTTGAAGCACAATCAGAACATTGGTTTCAGTATATTTATAAGCTTTAACAAATGGGGGGGTGCCGCTCACAAGCAAGCAAGCAAGCACACAGACTGGTGCATTTTGCTTTTTGACATGCACAGGGCGTTCCTCCTTCTGTCCTTTTGCTTTCCTGCCCAAATGAGACAGTGATGAATCAAGGGGGCTTCGGCTCACTTTTTATTAACTCCTCCAAGAATACACACCGAGTCCATCTTCACCAGCAGCTCCGGCAAGCGCTCCTCCCTCCCCACCTCTCTTCTTTGTCGGTGCAGAGGACACAATGGTTAAAGCTACACATTAACTCGCCCTGTTGTTCGGAAACATTCGGCTCTCCTGCCATCTGCCCGACCGGGCTCCTCCTCGCCCGACAGTCATGACAGTAAGGGTCAGATCACCTGCGGGGAAACGGGCCAGAGCACATTCGGGCCCCGCGTGTGCAAAGCTCTAGCCACGTGCGTGTTTACGCGGGTAGACGAAGCAGACGGTGAAAAGGAGAATTGTTTCTGCTGATCGTGGAGACAGAGAGGAGATTTAATGGCAGTTCATGGAGACAGCGCTTGTTTGTTAGCGGCAGATTAGCGGCTGCACCTGTTTTTTTGGGGAGAAAAGCGCTTGCAGTTTGTTTCATTGTGTTTGCCCTCTTTTTTTTTTTTTTTGCCACCAAAGACACAAGTGAAAGTGTGTGCTGCTCGGTGTATAGTGTGAGCTGGACGGCAGGGGGCCTTCCTCGCTTAGCCGGAGTTGGACAGTTAAGGTGTCACCGTCATGATGGAGAGGGTCCGCCTTCGCAGGAGGCCAGCAGCTGCCAGGTTTTCAGCAGCTTGTGCTGACGACTCCCCCATAAGTTAGTGGTCAGAGGTTTGGGTTAATGTGTGGGGAAAAAGGCTGAAAATGCCCAAATTTAGGGGTCAGACGTCAAAGGTGACAGAGCGGAGGGTCACACTCTCATTACTGGGCACTTAAGTGAAAGTATGCACTAAAAATGTGTTTTATTTGTAACCTTAAAGGGTTAATTTACCCACATTTTAAAATACATTTGTACTGTTGCTCACGTAACACAGCTTTATCTTCTGAAATATACGCCGAACTCTGCAATGGCACAATATTAGCATGTGTAGAGAATACATTATCTGCTTGTGCAGCTTATTGGTTTGTATTCATTATTTAGGGTTTCTTTCCCCATAATTTTTCTAAATTCTAATATTAAACTAATGGGGTAAGCGATGGCCAACACATACAGTTTGGTTTAAAGTAAGCTTTTAGATTTACTGACATGTTTCTTCTGTTGCTTTGCAGTGGCCCAGTCAGAGTTCTGCCTTAAATCTGATAGAGGATCTGTGCCTGGAGTTAAATGTAAGGGCGATGGCAAGGAAATAAACTTTAAAAATAGAAGCAGCTAATATCAATAGAAACATGCAAAAAGCTGGTTGGTAATTAGAAGAAGGGTTTTATTGCTGCAAGCCTAGCAACGATTTTAAGTTATTGAGAAGGCCCATAATTTCCTATATGCTTTTTTAACAGAAATGTTATCGTCATGATTTATGATCCCTGGGTGTGTTTTGATTTTTGTTGTATTTTTGGATTGTGCCTTCTTTAGTTATTCATTCCTTGAATGTGTATTTATTTGTACCGTGTGGATTTACTTACTGGTTTCTGTTAGTTTTGTTAGTTCTTTCTGTAATATTTTGGTATTTTGTTTCTGTGTTTCCTACCTGTCTCCACCTTCATTGCTCTCACCTGTTTTCCATAACTATCTGAGTACCTCCACCTGCTCTCCATTCTATCGCTTTCCCTCTTCTCCCCGGTATTTAAACACTCTGTGTTCATCTCCCAGTTACTGGTTTCTCCTGTTTGCCACCTTTAGATTGTTTCCCAGCCGAACTGTAAGTTTATTTATCTTCCATTAAATGTCTACGCCTGCTTCTACTACAGTCTGCATTTTGGTCTTCCTTCAACCAGAATATTTTTTTCAATATTGTTGATCATCTTACATTGTTTATTGTGTTTGCAGAGATATCTGTTAAATTTTCTGTCAGAAATAAACTTCTTGGGTGAATAAAAATAATTTATATCAGGCAAGGGTATAAATAATTTTGAGCCTAACTGAATTATTATGCAACGGTAGCAAACAGGCTTAAAGAAATGTGTCAAGAAGGGAAGAGAGCGAGACATTCAGCGGTTAACAGGAAGGCTGTATTTTACAGTGAATATGCTGTCTTCTACCATAGCCTTCAATAAATATTTGCAACCTTTTGAAAATCTTAGAGTTAAGGTAAAACTCTATATTCTCTCTACGCACAGAGAATATAATATAGCTGATTTCCGAAAAAATGTTTTTACAGGTTTTATTTAGCTGGATCTAACACGGATTTAACAGGAAAAAATAAGAGACAGAAACTACATGCTTCTGTCTGACTTCACCTGGTTTAGCTTTTCCAGTTGATGGAAATGTGAAACAATTTGGAAACTTTCCAAAGCAGAAAATGCAACCTTCCCTAACCTCCAAAAGATTACAGAAAATTTGGCACAATAGCAAAGACGGAGCTAGATGATTAAACATTCATGCTGAATTGCCGCTGAAAGTTAAAACAAATGCAGTAAACCATAAAAACCCTGTTGTTGTTTTTTTAAGTCACAGAAAACCCCTGAAAAGCTTTTCTAAACTGACCTTTAAATCTACTTAGAGCACAGTGTTTCCACAAGCTGTATTTAAGGCCAGTAAATAAATAAATAGCCTCATTAATCACCTCCAGATCAGAGAAGACACTTGAACACCCTGACAGTTGACTTGGCATCCCCCTCTTATTACACCGTCACGGACCAATAAACAGCCTCGCCAGCTCCACTCCACCAATCAAACATCTGCCATCTGCAGGTCGTTAGGGACGACGGCGAATCAGATCCTTCACTCACATGGCGGAGGGGGGAAGCGGGCTCCGTGCCCGGACTCCCCCTAATCTCACCAATGGGAATGCAGCTCTCCTTGTAATCCAATTAAAGGAGCGTAAGCGGTTTGTTAGACACTCTGTGTTAATGTAAGCACTACCCAATATACTCTGGGCTGATAACGGCGTGGCTGGGGAGACACTCTGGTCCAGGGAACATAGGAGTGGTATACAGCTGGAGGGGCTGCTGTGGTAATATCAGGATCAGCACATTTTTATGGTATTTGCTTTGGCCTTTTGGAGTCTCATTTGTACCATCTCAAATTGGGCTTGTGAAGGCAGGGTGATAACCACGCAGAGTGATAATCTGCTTACCTCGGCTTTTTCTCCTCATCAGGCATGGTGATGCATGCGGAGATAGATGGAGAGATAAAGAGCAGGGAAAGGTTCCAACAAAGCCATTAAATAGACACACAAACAGGATTACATCTTGGGGGTTTTGACAGTAAAAGTTTACATGCATACTAGGGAAGGTCAGTAAAAGGATTGTAAGGGATAAGAACACGTTGACAATCTGCCAAAGCAGAGAGATTATGGGATTGTCCATGGGGCACAGTCTGCAGTTCTATGATCTTTTATTCCCCTTCAGCTTTGTAAACTGCATCCTGTTTTGTAGGGATGAAATAATTCCTTTTTCAGATAAATGACAAACACGGTAAAGTTTAGAAATAACATGTAGCTAGTATTACACTGGTGGCTTATTGGCCTCCATCGACAGCAATCTCCACCCCACTCCCCATCCGCACCCAATTGAGAGGTAAATAGGGATATTTCCATAACCAGAGTGAACCTAGTATTTACTTTAGTTGTACTAACTGGAGAACTTGCATGTGCACGTTGTTGTGCCACATATTTTCCTTCCAGCAAACCTTCCATCATTCTGCCCGCCCATTTGTGAACAGCTAGCATCTTTAACAAAGAGAGTGAAAATGGCTGTCTGATGGACAACAGTCATCTGTCTCCCCCATGATTGTGTATTCTATAACATCGGCATAACAACATCTCTGTCTTGAATATCCTTCTTTGTTGATCTTATCAAGAAATTTACAATTGCCATACTTTTCTAGACTCAAATTTCCAGAGATTTCAGGCATTTTTAAAATATTATTCAACGTATTACTAGTGTTTATTGTTACATTTTATTTAAAACAAAATGCCTTTAAAACTACCATATCTTTCAAAGGACAATAGTCTGGCTAAATGTATGCAGCTAGGGCTGCACAATATATCACACATTTAAAATTATCACAATATCACGGATTGCAAAGTGCTTATCGCATAGAACCGCCTGGAGTGCGATAAGCGTTGGCTTTTTAAGCCCCGCCCTCATTCAGGCTCTCGGTGTCCCTAATATGTTTGGAGACATTTGTTGTTTAATGCAACATAAAAAGTTTGAGAAGGTAAAATGGAGGTGAAGTTAATACAAAATTACAGTTAAGTTGTTTCATTGCAAAAAAAAAATCAAAACAAAAAAAAACCTTTTCATTAAAACCTTGTGTTGGAGATAAAACGATAAACGTTTTTGTCTGTCAGTAGCTGGATGGACGACTTATTATCTGGGGTCTGTGTTTATTATCCTAAAGCAAAAATACATTAACACTTAAATTTTTTTCTGTATTTATCGCAACTGTATCATCGTAACATTTACCAATATTATGGCATATCACAACTTTTGCTAATATTGTGCAGCCTTCTTTACAGCCATCACAAAGATCTGGCTCGTCTTTTTAACTTTTTACCTGCCTGTATTTGAGGGTCTACTTTTACGCAACAGGACATCCAAAACAAAACAAAGCTTTTTGATTTAATTAGTTGGACAGCTTTCTATTTTACAGCGACAAGAAGGATAACAGAAAACTGAGACATAACTTCCTTAAAATCTTCATAATAAAAGCCTCAATTGTATATAATGCACTCTAAGTTTCTTACGCCATACTTTTACCTTGGAGGTTGGGACAAACGAGTCGCAGATTGCATCGTCTCCACCTTATTGCGTTCCAGTTTCCCTTGTTGGACAGTGGGAGAAAAACATGGACGCTTGCACTGTTGTTAAAACAATAATAATGACAATAACAGCTCTAGGCGGTATTTTGTGCAAATAAACAGAGCTGAAATATCCCGTCTGATGAACACTGAAAGGTAGCACCTGTACGACTGACTAAATGTTACATAAATCATAGAGAGCTGCTCCAAACAGCAAATAATGAGGTTTTACTTAATGCTGCTGTGAGTAGCAGCCATCATGAATGCTGATGTCGGGTACCGTCCTGTTGCACCGACTCGTAATACCAACTTTAGGGGCGTTCCAGGTAAATTTTCTGACCCAGAGGTCCAGTATTCTGACTACTGAGGACAAATGGAACGCACTATAAATATTTAACCTGTAAAGTGATGTAGTTTGCTCCATTCAATATAGATTCCTTTTTTAAAAAAAGGAATTGGTGAACTAAGCTTCAACTATCTGCAGAGTAAGATGTTTCACAAACTGCATGATAGAGGAGCTATAATCACTATAAAAATATTTCGGTCCTGCTTTGACTTGTCTTGACATTGAGCTTGTTTCCTCTCATCTCAATTTAAGCTGCCACAACAAAATCACTGAAAATATTTTTTTTGTGTGTTTACACAAACAAAATCCAATGTTTCATGAATCTCAAACTGTGTTACATATAATTTATTCCATGCGTAAAACTTTAGTAAAGCGCTAACAAGACTTAATGTTTAAGATTCTCAACCAGAGATGGCCCAGCCGTGAATAAATATAATCAATGCTTTAATTTTACACCAGATCATAAGCTCTGAGTACCAACATCAGCATTATTATCATTATAGGCGGCAGCAGCCTAGTGTTTAAACTGAAGGTGGATTATTCAAAAGTGAACATGCAAATAAGGCTAAGATAATCCTTTTTGTCATTTTTTTTCCTTTTTTTAGTCTCTGTGCCACCCCTTTGTACGGTGCGGCCCTGGGTAGATAGCCATAACATCCGAACCAGAAACCAACAGTGGCCATAAATACGTTCACTAACATCTTGATACAACAAATTGCCTTGAGATGACATGTTTCATGATTTGGCGCTATATAAATAAAATTGAATTGAATTGAATTGAACAGATCTGGCAAATCACTTTGGGAGTAGTACGTCATTGTGCTCATTGTGATTGATACAACATGGGAAAAACTGCCAAATCTGAAATTTGTTTAGAAATGCTCTTTGACCCCAAACCCTCTGCCATGTTTTAACTTTAATAGCTATATCTCCAGCGAGGGGAAATTGTGATGAATCTTGACCGCGATGATACTGTGAAAATGATCACGATGATATGATGTTTCGTCATACCGCCCACCCCTGAAGAGTAACCTCATGTTTGCGCGCAGGTTCCTTGATTGTGTGCGCTGATTGATATTCAGCACCACTCTCTCTGTAAATGTACAACACATCCAAATGGGATGTTTTAGCAGCATTTAATAACTGTAGACTTCTTTCGTTTGCAGTCACTGCAGATGTTGGGATGAGTGTTTTCTCACTTGCCCATTTCCTCGCACGTGAGCACGTCGCATCTGACGTGTGTGTGTGTGTGTGTGTGTGTGTGTGTGTGTGTGTGTGTGTATGGGGGGGGACTTAATCATATCTCCTTTCCCCCCCTTTCCCAGATGCACCGAATTGAACTTAATTAGATGCTACATCACCTCAGCGAGCGGCTGCACGGCAAATCTTATTAAGAAAAAGCACTGCGTTATTCCAACGCTCGCTGATTCCTTTACATCTTGGCATCTGTGGGAGAAAAACCCCACTGAGGCGTATTCTCCAGCTCCTGTAACTAATGACGGCGTTGCCCAGATCTGACAGTGAGCTGTGTCTGTATATTGTGCTTAATATCATAATAATAATGAGAGCAAATTAGAACAATCAATTTCCATGGCCGGTTGTTGATTGGAGGAGGAGGTGGAAGTGACAGGGGGTGATCCATCATCCTTGGCCAGTCGCATTAAGGAGAGCGCGGCGGAGCAGGTGGGCCGGGCTGGAGTCCAGCCGCAGCCAATGAGGAGGAGCGGGAGGGGAGGAGGGGGATCCATTACACCCAAATCAAGCACTAATGTAGCTGTGAAAAGGGTAAAACAGGGACCAGAGGAGGAAGGAGAGGAGAGGGGATGGCATCTATGAGACGTATGACTTATTTAAGTGGACTCTGGAGTGTGTGTCACATTTCTCTATTTAAATACATCCAGACTCTAACCTTTAAAGAAATCCCCCTTTTGTCAGCCTTTAATCACTCCGCGCTGAGGTGGCGCTCTCGTTCCACAAGGGGTCACTAAAATCTAGCTTCCTCCTCCTCCCCCTCCTCCTCCTGCTCTGTCTGTTAAATCTTCACCACTCAGTGAAGCCCTTGGATCACAGAGTCATGAGCCTTTAGTCACTGGATTTTCTGCCATCAGCTGCCGACCTTTACAGAGAGCACAAGGAGCCGAGAGCGGCTGTGATCGCAATTGTGTAAATAATTAGTGCGGCTGATGACGATCAGTCCACTTCATGGGTTTTAAACCTGAGCCCCGTGACCCAAGCTCACTCCGACAGCTCATTTCTTTTCTTAATGATCCAGCGACGGGGACCATGCTGGAGCACAACAGAATCACAATGGAACCGTAAACGACAGAAACTACGATGGAATCACTCCGATCTGAGGATGTTTCAACAACAGAACCATAATAGAACTGTGATGAAAGCATAATGGACAACAGCAGAACAGGGGAAAGGATGATGGCAAATATAAACACCAGTTATTTAAAGGCGACTTTGCATGTTGTTGTGCCCAAAACCAAAAATAGAGTCAATCTCCCAGACTCATCACCACCAAACAGCCCCTCGCTTTTATCACTCACTGCGTTAAACAGATTTCCACCTTTTTGTCGGCTTGTGTTGGCGTCTCCCTCACTCCGTTTCTCTCCTTCCGCCTCTAATCTTATTTCTGCTAAACGATGACATGGAGCGAGCATATTAGATTTCATCAGCAGCCATCAATCACGGCCGCACTTAACACGATCAGCCCCCCCAGTTTATTCAGAGCGAACAATAGGGGACAGGCACGTCCCGCCTGCAACAGAGTAAATGAGGAATTTAAATACTGCACAAGAGACTCCTCAGGCTCGAAGGGGGCTGACTGATTAAAGGCCGCAATATCTGCTTTTCTCGGCAGATGATCTGTCAAGTGGATGCAAGAGGAGGTTTATTGAAATAATAGGCTGCTAATGTGGGGTTATTCTGACCCAGCAGCTCGAACACACCAGGGAGACATGTCCATGGAAATGTACACTTTCCCCATGAAACGCAAACACACACACACACACACACACACACACACCGCCTCTCAGTACGTCTTCCCTCCGCTGTCTACTATTGATGGGTAATTTATCAAATGAGAGCTCATTCACTGCTGAGAGGAAATTAAATCATGTAGTTCCAGATCCTGATTATGATCTTAAGCTGTCCCTCTTGTAAGTTATGGAAAAATTATGTTCGTGCAGATTGCGTCCCGATTTCCTCTCTGGATTTTCAGGCCAGCCAAGGCTGTGAAAATGGTCACCGAGATTGCAAATTACGCGTGAGTGATGGAAAACAGTTTAAGGGGAGGAAACCGGTGCAAAGAGTTATACGGCCCCACTTACAGTCCAGCAGAATGTATTTTGAAATATTCAACACTATACTACTTTTTTTTTTTTCGTCTGGAGGCATTTCCGGTCCAGATGGGATATATACGTTCATCCAGTGAGTTCTTGGTCTGTCAAGAATCTTCTCCAAGTGGGCTTTGCACAGAAAGCTTCAAACAGGTGGTGTCCGGCAGTCATGAATGATACTCCTGAATCAGAACCTAGATCTACCTTGGCCAGCATCGCTGATTTGGAGGAACTCCCCTTGGAGGACAGAGTTTGTTCACCATCTCAAATGGAAAATAAACCCACCTTTTAGAGCAGGGGTCACCACCATGGTTTCCCCCGAAGTACCACATGTGCCGCCCTCTGGCCTGTTTAAATAAATAGCACCGTCCTCCAGTGAGCTGCATCTAAAATAGCATTCTATTCCATTTGGGTTTCCTTTTTTAATCACATCTGCAATTATATAGATTTAAAAGTGACAAAAGCATGAAAAATTTTAATTTTTACATAACGTTAAAGAGAGCTCTGACTCTTCTAGTCCAAAGGTCAGTACTGGTGGCCCTTCGAATGACGCAGTACCATTGAAGTAGCTCTCAGTTTCAAAATGGTTGGTGAGCCCTGTTATAGAGCTAGTAAATTTCAGCTGCTGGAATACAAGGTCTTGTTCTAAAAGTCTTGAGTCTGGTGCACTCAGAACCACCTATTAAAGCAGCTAAACACAGTGGAGATGACGTTGACCTTAGGTGAGTGGAAAGAACATGTTTAGCCAAGTTAAGGTGTGGATGGTCACAAAGATCAGAGCTTTAGCAATAACATCAGTATGATGTAAACGGTGCTTAAGCTTCTGTGGAAAAGCCCAAAAAATTTTTTTTTTGAGTAAATATTTTTACCTATAGAGTCTGAACTGGTGGACCTCACTGAATGTTTGGCTGCAGGAACCATCAGTAAAGGAATAATGGAAATATTATAATTCATTAACTTCCCATTTTAATTTACTCCAGTGAAGCAGAAGCCTTTGTGTCTGAAACCATCCATCCAACCAGCATGACAACAGGCTCATCAGCAGAAGATTAAATAGATTAAATACACCCTCCTAATTATACGTAGAATCTCTGGGTATGTGTGATGAATATGTCTGAATATGTCTGAAAATATCCATCCATCCATCCATCCACCTGGGTTAAATAGGCTGTTCATCAGCTGATCTAAAGTTTAAGACCACAGCCTTTTATAAGCCAAAAAAATGTGGATCCCATGTCATTTCCTGTCAAGTAATCGCCCTGTGAAGATCTTTTGATGGCAAAAGGCAAAAAAGCTCACCGTCTTTGAACGTGGTGAGACTGTTGAGCTGCATTGACAGGACCTCTCAAAACGTTGCATCGCTGCTGAGGTTGGACGCAGTAAGACAGCCATATTGCATTTCTTAAAAACTCCTCAGGGATATCAGGTGGTTGAGCCAAAAAGAAAATCTTACTGGTGCTGAGCTGGAGGATCCGAATGGCTATCAGTCAAGACCAAGTAAGAATCATGGCTTCAGACTAAGAGGAGCTAAAGCACTTACATATCCTAACCATTTAATACTTGAAAAATAAATGAAAAATTGTATTTTATGTACTAAAAGGTACTAATAAAATAAGTTGTGTGAACATTCAGGACAACTGGGAAGGAAATGGCAACTCTTGTTGCATTTAGCCAACTATAATACAGATGCTTAAACCCTCAGTGATCCATATTGTTTTAAAAGAGGTTGAATAATATCAGAATGCTACATTTAATTTTAACTCAGTACCAGATCTCTGCAGAGGCCTTCCAGCCCAACCTTAACACAGATTCAGTGTCTTTGTTCCCATCAGCATGGTTTCCAGGTACAGCAGAGAGCTGTTCTTACTAAAAAAGAAAAAAAACTCTCATTAGCTCCTCCAGGTTACAGACTGATATTTATATATTTATTTGAGAAGTTATTCTAAGGAGGTGCCCAAACATACAAAGGTCTCAATCCCTTGGACTTCACAGCGCGCAGAGGCCTTCGCACAACGTCAAGGAAATGCCTAATTAGGCTGGAGGCATGACATGATGTCATGTGAAAACCTTTAAACCAGAACAATGCGTTTATTTAGTGTTAGAAAAAAACAGACTTTGGTGAAATAATATGCATGTAAAATTACACACCAAGAAGGTGAAATGTGCAGTAAAATTCTCGTTGGATAGAACAGAATTTTTTTTTACAACGTATGACGTATATCTCAATGCTCTATAGATGCCAGAACATTTTTTAACTCAAAGCACCTTTTTATAAATACACACAAATCATTTCCCTACGCCTTACATTGTTCTCAGATGTGTGTGTGTGCGACTGTCTGGTTGTGTAGTAGGTTTGTGTGATATTTCTGTGTTTGGCCCTGAGATGGAGCGGTAAACTGCCAAACTGTACCTGGCTTGTTTCCTTTTGTTGAGATAGGCATCAGCTCACCATCTCCTTGCAACGATTTAATGAATATGGAAAAGTTATTTGTTGACGAGGCAAAACGTTAGCTGGAACCACCTGCATCAAACAGCAATCACGATTCCCCACCTAAATCACTAGTTTTGGTGCGTGTTTGTGGAATTTCATTAACAATACGTTTTGACGACAACCGCTGTCAAATAAAACGATCCAACAGGACAATCTAGGATGATCTGGAGGTTTTGGTAAAACACCTCTGGAATTGGCACAACAGAGCCATTATTGTGTTGAACGGCTGTTACCAGCGCGTCTGAGCCAGGCCGATTGTTCACAGGATAATCAGTGTTTTACACTGAAACAGCAAGAGCCTGCAGACGCCTTAAAGAAAAGTCATGCAGCTCCAACCTCTTAAATTTCACAGTCAGGAACTAAGTTTCCTTTGTTGAGTTACCGACAGCAGCACCTGCCTGAATGCAGTTTATTGGAGGATTCTGCACAGAGAAATATAGCAGAAAGCTGGATGGAGGCAGCAGACAGTCGGTTAAGAAATGAGTAACAGAGGGAGGACCACCACTGGCTCTTCATATATATATATATGTATATATATATATATATATATATATATATATATATATATATATATATATATATATATATATATATATTAGAAAACTGAACCAACTTAGGGTTAGGGCCTCTGCAAATATCCATCAACTAAAACATGAGTGCAAAGTCTGATTTGTTGTGTTGAGCTCTGTAAGCATAATCTCTAAAAGTAAAATCAAAGCAACTGCCCAAATATCCACACACTGTGGAGGTTCCAAGTTGGGTACTTAGTGTCTTTTATTTATGTATACTTTAGGATTTTTTTTATTTGAAAATGAAAAACACGTATGCAAAACGCAACAGTCAGATGAAGAGAGCATGAATTCACCCTGACAACCAGATTGATTGGAACCAAACAAATGTTTATTCAGCGAAACAAAAAATAGCCTTTTTGCATCCAGGGGGAGTAATTAACTAAATGAACAACAGGTGTAGCAATAGACAACGAGGGCCAGGTGAGAGAGGACAGCGGAGAGAAAGAAAACTAAAGATACAACCTAAGAAAATGATGCAAGATTGAAGGGTTGAGTCAGGTTTATACGTATAGCACATTTCAGCAGCAAGGCGGTTCAAAGTGCTTTATGTCATGAAAACATTTACTGGTTGTGACAACAGTAAACATTAAATTGTATCAGGTGAAAACATCAACAACAAATATGTTGGTCAGTGTTCCTGTTATTTTGGGTCGAAAGCAACTCTAATCAGGAGGGTTTTCAGTCTTGATTTAAAGGAACTCAGTGTTTCGGCTGATTTGCTGTTTCCTGGAAGTTTGTTCCAGATTTGTGGAGCATAGAAGCTGAATGCTGCTTCTCAGTGTTTGGTTCTGGTTCTGGGTATGCAGAGTAGACCAGAACCAGAAGATCTCAGGGGTCTGGAGGGCTGATACACCAACAACAGGTCGTTAATGTATTTAGGTGCTAAGCTGTTTATTAAGTGATTTACAAACTAACAGAACTATTTTAAAGTCTATTCTCTGAGCTACAGGGAGCCAGTGTAATCACTTCAAGAACTGGAGTGATGTTCTCCATATTCCTGGTTTTAGTGAGAACACCAGCAGCAGCGTTCTGGATCAGCTGCAGCTGTCTGATAGATTTTTTTTTGGACAGACATGTGAAGACACTGTTTCAGTAACCAATGTGACTAAAGGTAAACACATGGATTAGATTATGACTAGGATGACACCAAAAGAACAAAAATAGAGTTAAACAAACTTGACCCAAAACTAGAATTACTGATCAATTACTTTGAAAAGCATGCGTGGAAAAAAAGAGGTGGTAAAATCCTACTTCTCATTTACATACGTATAGATATTATATACTCTATACTATATCTGTAGCATGGTTAGTTATTGAGGCTTTGGAGTCCATAAAGTTTATATGGAACCACAAACATAATAACACTTCAGCACATATGGAATCATAATTGGTGCACAATATCAATCACATCTTAATTTAACTGTAGCTCACTTTAATGTGACTCTCAAAGCTCAATTAGCAAATTGATCCTTCTGACAGGTTCCTCTGCATCTTTTCTTGGTTATTCTCCTGCCTAAATGTTTATTAAAAACCCAACGTGTTCAGTCACTGGCTGTTTGTTCGCAGTCGTGGGCTCTTCTGGATGACCCACAGGGCTCATGTGATCTCTAATGAACCGGATCCAGTGGAACCAATTCATGGCTGGTCTTGGGGACGGATCAGGAGTTTGATAATAAGTCGGCTAATTCCGCCCATCATCGGGACTCGCCTCCTCTGCGCCACATGAGCAATGGGAGGAATCTACAAATGGGACAAGGAGCGAGGAGTTTTAACAAGTTTCTTAGATGAGTTGCGCCTCATCTCCATCAAGCTGATTATACCAGAGGAGGAATTATTCATGACATAAATGGCGGAGGAGCTGTTAAAGGAAAACGCTGCGAAAATCAGCGGGGTGAGTGTGCAGTTCTTCATCTAAAATGTGTTGTCCAGCGTGTGACAGAAAATATACCATCCTATATCTAATATTACCAGAGAGGAATGCTGAAATCTAAATCTTTTTTTGGTTTAAGGAAAAACAGTTTTAAAGGACTTTTCAAAAACTAAGTAGGAACGCTACCAAGAAGTCTGACTGAAGTGATGCAACATGTGAGGGGTTGAACATTAGACACATAATCTACTTAAATGGATGCAGACTGCTCTGCTTTGTCTGCTCTGAGCTATTTTCACGTCTCTGAACTTCCTGCATTTCCAACTTAATTCGATTTATTTAAAGAACAGAGCAGCTATTGTTTTCTCAGCCTACTTTTTACTCATTTTCACATAGCATGGACAAAAAAATGACAATCTTTATCTGTTGTATGTTCTTCTAAAGTCCAAAGATGGTGTCAAATGTGAAATTTGACTCTGTGTGGCAGCATGTTAATTATACATAGAAACGCTGACTTTTTAAGCTCAAAAGCATTACTGCAATCTTGTACAAGCGTTTCTTTCACAAATATACCATTAAACTATATTTATTAACATTAGGGATTGTAAAAGGTTACTTGTTTAGTTTGACAGTGTCAGATGATACAGTAAAATGCCTCTATGTGTGAGAAAATCTGCTGCACGGGTCACAGTTTGGCTTTTCTCAGTTGCTTCTTTATTCTCCTCTCTTTCAGCATCTCACGTGGTCACTGCTGGCGGTGGCTTTCCTGGCCTCGTTCGGCAGCTCGATGCTCTACGGCTTCAACTTGGCCGTCGTCAACTCACCTGCAGAGGTTGGTTCCAGCAGCTTCTGCATTTTCATAACGGTCACTGGATCCTCTATAGTCTACACGACCAATCCAACTATTTCAGCGCTTTCACCGACTTTCAGTCAAGGGTGTCCAAAGTTCAGCCCACAGGCCATTTGTGGCACTCAGGATGATTTCACGCAGCATCCCACTGCAATTCAAGAAAGTTACACATCAAGGCTGACATCACAGGCAGACTTGGGTGAAAAAAACATTGTTAAACTTGCTAAATGCAGTCAAAATGAAATAAAAAAGAGTGGCCAGTATTCCGTTCATCTAGCTGAGAAGAGGCTAAAATATTTATTCCAGCAAAGCAAGAAAATCCAGAAATTTGGAAACCATATACCTTTATTTTCAAAAGTCAAACATGTCAGTCCCTATTTATGTTTTAGATCTGCTTAGCATTCTTTCTTACAGAAAATAGGTTTACATTTTCCATTCTATTGAAATATTAATTTCTTCTTTAACATATTGCTCAGTAGAACAAAATACAAAAATTTCACAAATTCTTTTTTATGGATTTTTAATAAAAACGAGTGAAATAACTTTTTTTTTCTCCAACCCACCCATACTGTGAACTTGATGACTATTTGGCCAAAGGTTCTGGTATCACTGTATTAAGTGATCCCTGTAATCTAATAACGATGCATTATTATGCTACATTTGCGTAACACTGTCTGTCCCGTGCCCCTCATGTGGGTCTGTGCATCAGCTGTAGCGTGTTATTGATGTTCCTCAGCTCCTAATCCATCATTTGTTCTGTTCTGCTCCTGCGCTGACCAATTTGCTGCGGCGCAGTGACCGAGCTGTGAGCATTCCTGTTTTGACATGGATAACCCCGTTCTGATGTAGGAAGAGTTTACCCTGCCCTGTTCATTAGCATTGACTTAATGTGGAACTTTTCTCAGTGCCTTTCTTCGCTTAAGAACAATAGAGGTGCAATGAACACTTTTTACTGTCAGGAAAAAAACAATATGAAAGAGATTTTTTAGTGACTGATCCGGAATCAGGAAGTTGGTGCTTTGCAACTAATGCAACACATTTTGTTAGGTTTTATGGTATCAGAAGATATTGTGAAACCTAAAAAATCTAGAAAATGAGGATTCAATGTCTTAACCAAGCAAACTAATCAATTTTAGCAGCAAAAGACAATAAAATCCAACCTTGGTGCGCACATGTTCCTCATTAAACTGATATTCTTTTGGTGACTCCTCATTTTTTTCCTCTTTTTAAGTTATTTGCTTTTAGTATATATAAATATTACACATACAGCAGAGTCTGAGAGGACAGTAGAGAGACACAAACGCAGAAATCAGAGGGCCTGGTGTGCTTTCTGTGGGAAAGTAAAAGTTAGTTTATATCTACTTTTAAGAGTAGTTAAACCTAGTCTTAAAATTAAACGGTGTGTCTGCCTTCTGTACAAAATCTGGAAGCTGATTCCCCTGTTAGACACTCCAGGAACCACAAGAAAACCTGCGCTCTGAGTGAAGTGGTCTGTTTGAAACATATTAACTGATCGTTCATAGATTATTATGTAAAAAATGAAAATTGTAAATGTTTCATTAGAAGAACTTTAAAAGATATTCTGTATTTAACAGGAAGCCTATTAAGAGAAGCTGAAATTTGATCCTCGTTAATTTGATAATTCCTCTAATTTGAATCAAAATTCTCCCTTCAGAGTTTTAATGATCTGTAGGTGTTTACTGACATTTTTGGACTCCCTGGTAATAGAGAATTTCAATATTAGTCCAGAAATAACAAATGGATGGACGTGTTTTTTGCATCATTCTTGAATAGGAAATGTCTAACTTTCACATATTAATAGGTAATTAAAACTTTATTTATATAGCAGCTTTCAACATAAAAAACAAACGTGATTTAACAAACAAACTATTGCAAAGTAAAGAGAAATAGACCTGTCTAATATAGGATTTAAATGTTGCATCCTGGTCAAATAAATCAAGGTTCTTTTAACTATTACTGAAGGAAAGTCTAACACTATTCTGGATAACTGATTTATTAAGCAGGTCGTTTTTAAGATGAGATGGTCCAAAAAGAACAAGACTAATTCTGCCCTCTGTGTGAGTTTGAAAGCAGAAAACTAAAGTCATTCAGGGTTTCAGATATTCAACACATTGTTGACGTTGAAGCGGTAAAAACAAAAAACAAAAAACTCTTGCATTGCCTTCCTTACTTACGGAGACAGAGATCGATGATTTTATGAAAGTCGGGATTTATTATCTTCTCATAAGATGTAGAACAGCAAGGGACACATGTCCCAGAGAGGGTCTGGTCTGATCTATCCTGCCCATTCTGCTGTAATTAGACTAAACTAATCACTCAATTTATGTGAATACCTTTTTTTCCTTCAACAACGTACATTGTTGAATTTCTCTTTGATGCAGTTTGTGCCTCTCTGTTAGAGTCAAAATCTAATCATGTAGGTTTTTTTTACATTTTTGGCCATCAAATTGAGTTTAATCTGATTTGCTTCTTTTCTTTGTTTTAGAAATTTGACAGATTTCCACTCATGTCTGTGCTTTTTTTTTTCTTTAAAATGTCAGCATATTCCCCTGTTTTAGTGCTTCTCTTCTTCTCTTCAACCAGTACATCAAAGCCTTCTACAACGAGACGCTAACTGAGCGCCATCACTGGACTCCAGATGAGCATTTCTTGACGATCTTGTACTCCCTCACCGTGTCCATCTTTGCCATCGGTGGGATGATCGGTGCGCTGCTGGTGGGCAGACTTGTCACTAAATATGGAAGGTTAGCACAGGTGTAGATTAATTACTCGTCTTGTTCGCAATTTTTTTTTTGTTTTTTTTGTTGCTTCTGATCGTATAAAACATCCTATTGTTGAACAACGATACGCTCTGACAGTGGATGTGTTTGAACAGAAAAGGGACGCTGGTGAGGTCTACCACGCTGGTGTTTATTGGGGGCTCTTTGATGGGCTTCAGCCGATGGTTCAGGAACCCCTTCATGGTCATAGCAGGACGCTTCATCACCGGAGTTCATTCAGGTAGGCCTGCCTAATTGAAAAACATTGACTTAGTTCCCAACATTTGCTAGAACCTGTTTGAATTGTTTTTTAACTTAAATTGAAACTGAACTTAAACCCAATTATCTGGCCCTTAATGTAATTTACCAAAAGTCACTTGATGATAGGGGTGGGTATTGCCAAAGAAGCCACAATCCGATTCTATCACGATGCATCACGATACTTGAATTATTGCGATGTATCGCGATGCATTGTGATATTTTCACTGAACACTGTTAGAAAAAAAAAATACAGCAATTACCAGTGTCTGACTGGCTCTGTATGATCTGGATAGTGTCTTCAATTGATACATAACTGAAAGCAACTGAATTCATACATAGCTGTATTTATTGAAACAACTTATGGAGGTATTGCCATGAAAACAAATATTACTGTTACTGGAGTGGACACACTGACAAAAAGTGCTTTACATGGACTCAGTGGTCCTTTAAACCAATGAAGTTGTATTCCACTCGTTTTTGGCTGATGTTCGCCAACCATTCATGCAATTTTATTTATTAATTTTTTCAAATTAATAATCGATACTTGCCGTCAAGAATCGATGCAGTAGATTGCGAAAATTAGAATCGCGATGCATCGTCATAACAATTATTTTGCACACCTCTACTTGATGAGGCTTCAGAATGCTGATCTAAAATTAAAACAAGATTATCCTTTCTTCTTTTTATTTGGGAGAAACTTGGAACCACTGAGCACCATTAGCACCAAACTTTCTTTGAATGTTGTTGACTTGGATCCAAAAGCAGGCGGGAAGCAGCCAGACATCCATTAAAGGAAAAAGGACTCTCACTAAATGGCAAGCGACATGCCAGGATCAACAAAGGCCCAACAAGTGACACGTACACAACATGAGGCTCTGACAATGACTGAAATTATCTGGAGAGTGTATATACTTAATGTGAAACAATAGGACATTCAGTTCTTTATCAAGAAATGTTTACATATTGATACCTAATCTTATTTTTGGAAATGATTGGGCTTTAATTGCACTTAAGAAAAAAAAGACGTGATTATTTATCAAATAACAGATATTAACAACAAATTTTATACCTGGAGAAACAACCCTATCACCCAATGGCCAGTGTGTTCACTTTGGCCAGAATAACTTCAGTTAGTTACTTCTTGGAGCCATCTACAAGTCTCTGGAAAGTTTGGCTCCCTCGTAACTCTTACCTGTCATGTCTGAGGGGTTTCTTGTTGAACTTCCTGTTTCATGTCCCCCTACAAAATGTCACAAAGCTAAATATCTGGACTAAAGGGAAAATAACCTTGATATAAACTGTAAACTGTAGAAAGAACCTGCAGCAGGAGACTTCTCAGGGTCTACATTCAGGGCCAGGTGTGCTGGACTTCCATACCTGGGCGTATGTGTGCACAGTTGTTACAGATATCCTCTACTTGCAGATGATTTTCTGAACCGTGGGAAGGCTAATTTCAAAGTATTGTGAGGCGTCTTTCTTTTCTGGAGAACTCTGAGACCTCTTTTAAGCTCACCATGGTGGTTACTCTCACTTCAACAGTCAGAAGGCCCCAAACTAAATGTCTGAGGTTTAAACGGCCCTACTCATGTGCACAGGTTGTTTTGTCATTGTGATTTTTTTAAACTTTTTCTTTTTCAGGGATCTCGCTGAGCGTGGTGCCAATGTACCTCGGAGAGATCGCCCCCAAGAACCTCCGCGGGTTTCTGGGCCTTGTTCCCAGTATCCACATCTGTCTTGGAGTATTCATTGCTCAGGTCCTAGGGCTTTCTGAACTACTAGGAAAGGTACCAAATTTTTTGTTCTGTGGCTGAGTTGACTTTTTTTTTTTTGTCTTATTCTCATCATCTTCTCATCATCCATCAGACTACCAGTTGTGAGGTTTTACAATATAGAGCCTGGTTGAACTGGATAGCCGGCATCTTAATTAATTAAATACGTTTCTCAGGTTCTCATTGTCTGTTGTTAAAGGTTGTTTGATGGTTTGTTGTTTGATCAGTAAATTGTGACATAACAGCAAATAATAACATAAATGTGTAATCGGTTTTCCTGAAACCTGAGTTCCAGAAATGCAGGAAATGTGGACATTAATGAAGGCAGAAAAACAAAACAAGGCTCTCCAGCTAATCCATTCACAACACGGAAAGAGAAATGCATGTGTGGTTCTGTAATCACAGATCTCTAACAGATCTGTTTTAAGTTGCTCTGTTAATCATGTAAACACAGTGATCCACAGTAAGATAACATTCACATGAAATGTATGCCAGATATCGGGAATTTCTCCTCACATGACCAGAGAAAATGTCAAGCTTAATTTCAAGCTTTTCATTCTGAACACCAATGTGATTGGTTATGGGCCAGCTGCATGGAAAATCGTGGATATCTTTAAAAAAAAAAAAATTATTCCCAATAGGAGAAGGTTTGACACTATACCACCTTTATTTATAAAGCACTTTATAATAACCAAGGTCAACAAAGTGTTGTACACATACAACTGATATTTACATTCAAATTAAAATAGATAGGCAAGTAAAACACAGACAAGCAAAAATAAACAAATAAGATAGTTAAAACTTGTTAAAAATGTTTTTTTTTTAAATAAATAAATATAGAGTCAACCTCTCAGGATGTTTTAGGAGTCTTAAACTTTGAAAGAGAGGAGCCTTTCATGTTTTTTTTTTATTCCATATTTACAGGATATAATTCTTATATACAGAAAAGTTAGAAGAGGCTCAACATTTTTGTTCTGCTTGTTTCTACACGCAGGAAGAACACTGGCCGCTGCTCCTCTCCCTCGTGTTGTTTCCTACTTTGGTCCAGCTGATGCTGTTGCCATGGTTCCCAGAGAGTCCACGGTACCTGCTGATCGAGAAGGGAAACGTCCATGCCACCGTAACAGGTAAGAGAGACTGCTCATTTCTTGTATTTCCGTCTTGTGTGCCGTAAAACTTAAAACCCATTCCCAGTTGGAAATCTCTCTCTGTTCTCTAGCCCTCAAGTGTTTCCGTAAGAAAGGAAATATCCAGGCCGAGGTTGAGGAGATGCAGGAGGAGCAAAGGTCGCTCTCCTCCATCAAGACCCTCTCTGTGCGGCGTCTGCTCATGGACCGCTCCGTCCGGTGGCAGGTCGTTACCATTGTGGTGGTCAACATCGGCATGCAGCTGTCTGGGATTGATGCGGTGAGTGGGAACAGAGCAGCAACTTCTCTTTTTCGTTTCGGATTTACATCGCTGTGCTCTTAATGCGAAAGCGAGAGCTCACATTGCTGCGGATCCCAGCTGGGCTCCTTCTTTCTGTCCATACATCACAGAGTCACACAGTGCTGCGCCCGCTGAATAACTGAGCTAAGGGCGACATGATCACGCCTCATTATCTCCCTCGGTGTAACCTCACCTAACAAGGTCCGCCCATCTGAACATAAAGTGGAGCACATCTTTGAGCTTATTGCTACGAGTGGATGGCAGCTCCGGGCAGGCTGGCTCATGGTGGCATCATCTCCCTACAAGGGAGGGGGCTTCCCGCTGGGTCGCTCGGTCCCAGCTGTTCTACACAGGAACTCTGCAAGGCTTCACACATGCAGATTAAGCTATGAGCCCAAGAATGAAATCAACAAAAGAAGTTAAATTATGCGTTTCAGTTAACGATTTATCATCTTCTATTGTCTCCCGGTCTTTAAGTTAGGACTAAACGTATTAACTTTGCACATCTCACTAATTCTGCTGAACCAGATCAGGAATAAAGTTCTCCCTGAGGTTGCAGAGCGGTATTTTGTGTCATTTTTTTTTTCTTCATAGTAGGTACACCTGGTCTGGCGTTTTGCTAGCTGTGACATCATCCAGGGAAGACAGATCACCCGCTATTACTATATACATAGAAAGGATTCCTGGATCAATGTCTGCTTCTGTGCTTGTTTGTGTCTCTGCTCTGTCTTCTGTAACCCCCAGTCAGTCGAGGCAGATGACCGTTCACACTGAGCCTGGTTCTGCTGGAGGTTTTCCTTCCTGTTAAAGGGGAGTTTTCCTCTCCACTGTCGCTTCATGCATGCTGAGTATGAGGGATTGCTGCAAAGCCATGGACAATGCAGACGACTCTCCCTGTGGCTCTACGCTCTTTCAGGAGGAGTGAATGCTGCTTGTCAAGACTCGATGCAATCTACTGGGTTTCCTTAGATAGGAAACTTTTTGACCAATCTGTATAATCTGATTGAATTAGTCTTTGGAAAGTGCCTTGAGATGATATGTTTCATGAATTGGCGCTATATAAATAAAATTGAGTTAAATTAGAGTAAAGGGGCTGGATACAAATGCATGTCATACCTTTTCTCTCTTCACCATCTGTCCCATTAAAATCCCAATAACACAAATTAAATGTTGTAGGTTCAACATGAAACTATGTGGAAAAACTTAATTAGACCCATGGAGCAGTAGAATATGGCATTAATCAGAATAAATGTGAAAGGCTCGTTGTAGTTGTTCATTGCGTCACCAGGTCTAATTCACTGTGATGACATGCTCAATGCAAATGAGGGCATTGGGAGCCACAGTGTTTCTCTATACAGTTCTGTACCAGTGGAAACAAATGTATTATGTTGTTTTTTCCCTACAACAAGGTGGTTTAAACAACTGGCACACAAAATAAACTTTCTTTAGTATACCTCTGAACGGTGTGGATAACAGAAGTACACTTTACTTTCAGGTTGAGTCAAACTTTTGTTATTTTAAAATGGAGTATTCTGTTGGATGAATACAGTCTGATCTTTTAAGCGCGGCTGTATCGAGACCAAGCGCAAGAACTGATTTGAGTATTATCCTGTGACACGTTTTCTCTCGGTCCTGTTTAACATGGCTGGGAAATGAATTTGCAAAACAAGCTCAAACTTATTTAAAAACAAACGTGTTTTATAGTATAACAGTAAAGACAAAAAAAAAAGACAGATTGGCATTCGATTAAAGCCACAACAACAACGGTGCTGTTCTACCGGGTCGGTCCCGTTCTCCCCTGATAACAAAGATCAATTATTGAGACTACTTAATAACATTAAATAAAATAAGTGACTATTTATTGGATGGAGAATCCCCTTGCGTTATAATTCCTAACAAGCAATCCTCCCTCTGGACTTTAGAGTATCAGAAGTTTACTGTCAGACCTTGTTGCGTTTAGAGTGTTTAGGACGACAAAGGCTGCCAGTCCGATGCCCTTGATTAAGTGCTCTTCACATAGTGTGACCACCTTTTATAAAAGCAGAAATGTTTTCATTTTAGTGGCCTGGATCATATGTCTAACATAAAGTATTGTCAAGATGGAAGGACATCAGCAGTGACCTTTAGGGGCATTTAGGAAACTGAACTTCCAGGAGTGGATGTCCCTGCTGATTGCCACCAAGATTGTGCAGATTTTCAGAGAAAATGCACAAAAAAGAGCCAAATTTCAGACTTTACAGGCCTAAGTTCAAAATAAGAGGCATCACCAGAGCAGCAGAGAATAAAAATCAAATGGCAGAACAGTTTTAAATTGAATGTGAATGAACTCCAACACTTCATCCGACACAAACCATTGTGTTGCGTTGTTTTACAATAAAATCTAAAAAGGATATATATGGGTTTAGCCCCTTTAAAGGGGACACATTTTCCTTTTAGTTCTTCCTTTTCACATTGACATCATTCATTTGTGGTCTACTGTATATAAAGTGGAACTGAACTGCTTTGGTCTGATTTACCCTCACATTCCCCCTTTTTACCACTGTTCTGAGGTGTGTCTGACAGTTTCTTTTTCAACTTGACACCGTCCCCCCTCCAGGTCGCAGAGTGTTCCCCTTCACCATGTTTGGCCATTTTTGTATTATGGGGGATGATGTAACGGATAACCAAACACATATCCACTTGTAGCTTCGGTATCCTTCAGCTTGGACTACAGAATTGCTCAGACAAATAAAAATGGCGGATTTATGAAGTTGGTTAAGCTGGACCTCCATGGCCTTGTTTAGCAGCTCCGCAGCAAATACTGTGAGGTAATTGTTCAAATAATTAAACTGAAAATAGAGCAAACAGAATGCCTTAAAAACATGACTCAAACAGAATAAAAAGAGAGCTACGCAGCACCTGGACAGACTACATATATTTCTGCACTCCCAGAGACTCCCAAGTGCACAAGAAAATGTTTTGCATGATATGTGCCCTTTAAATGTATGCTTTTTAGCCTCATGTTTAGCTGTAATTACATCTGCAAGTCTTTTGGAGTATTTCTTATCCAAACAACGAAATCCTTGTCTGTTCTTTGCTAACTAGGTCAGTCAGACTGATCGTTCCCCAGAATCTGATAAAGTCATAAAACAGAAACTACCCTTAAAGCTCAAAAAGGTGGTTCTAAAGGTTCTGAGCAATCTGGTGTACTTTATTTCTCCCACGCCTGTATTTACGATGATGTCAAAATGTAGAGGTTTTTTGCCATAATGCAGGCATCTTGATACAGAGCTGCTGGGCGTCTTTTAACAGGTACTCCAACAACAGAGCATATCACCCCTATTTTGGCCTCACTCTGTCGGCTCCACTGAGCTATATTATACACTGCAGTGCTAATCGCCCGCTGTTAGAACGAGTCGCTTTGAAGCCACCAGCCGCCATATTGGTACTCCCTATTTTCCCCCAGTAACTAGGGAATATGTGCGCTACAGCATCGAGTAACGAGGATTTTCTCATGTAAGGGGGGGGGCATAAAACTTATAAAATGTCAAATGCCATATATTTTTATGTTATGTACTAAACTATCAAGTACTGAGAAAGTCATGTGAAATATTAGTCAAATATTTAGCATTTTAATTATTTAAATATAACATTTATAAATATATAAATAACTATATTATATATATATATATATATATATATATATATATATATATATATATATATATATATTTTTTTTTTTTTTTTTATATGAATAACATGTAAAATATTTCAGCACCTAATTTCCTAGTAGTTGATACTGTTAGTACATCCACTGAAAACTGCTTGTTGTTGCAACCAAATCCTATGGGATTCTGTGAGAGTAGGGAGTAGCAAGATGGCGGCCAGTGACTTCAGTTTTTCGGCAAAACCAGCACTCCAGTGTATAATATAGCTCAGTGGTCGGCTCCCAGTACATTTCAGAGTTCACTTTAAAATTCTTTTTGTTTTTAGGTGTTTGAATGACCTTGCCATACCTCCCTTACCTTTTTCTTCCCTACTCGCCCTCTCGGCCCCTTGGGTCATTTGAACTGCTTCTCCTGGAGGTGCCGAGGTCTAAGAGGAAGCTCAGAGGGGACAGGGCCTTTTCTGTTGTGGAATAACCTGCCCCTGCACATAAAAGAGGCTCCTTCACTGCCCACCTTTAAAACTCGCCTTAAACCCCACTATTATTCTTTAGCTTTTACCACTAGCGAGACATAGTTTTTTCTTTGAAATGTGTTTTGTTTCTTCTAAGTGTTTTAATGCATAATTTTTTTTTTTAGTTTTTTAATGGACATATTTTAGCTTGTAGCGATGTACAGCACTTTGTTTTAAGCGCTTTATAAATAAAAATATGGTATGACGGTGAGAGCCGGGTAAAAACTCAGACTTTATGCTTGTTATGCTGTACAAACAGCTTTGTTCCCATTTAAAAAAAGAGCCTTTTTTTTAAAATAAACATGAGGAAATTTCTGTTTTATGCAGGCCCTCTGTTTTCTTACACCCGTAATGCATTTTTCAAAGTTGTAAAGTTGATGAAACGCAACATGTTCGGTTACTATATCAACAAGACAGGGTTGAACTGCGCCGATCACATTTCTGTTCTCCCCTCATCAATGATGGATGCTGCACCGGTAAAGTGTGATTGATGAGAACGCACAAATTAATTTCAAGGGGAGCACTTGTCAGCAATCCACGCTCATCAAACGCAGTCTCTCAAATGCATAAGTGATGGTTGGACTAATGAAAATGATCAGTATAATGAATCATGCGAAAGCACAAAATAAAAAGACGGGGGTTTTGGCTCCTTAGAAAACGAGATAATCTAATTCTCAGTTTGTAATCCATCAGATTCATCCTGATAAACTTCATCTCTCTTTCTGAATTTCAGATCTGGTTCTACACAAATGAAATCTTCAGGAATGCAGGAATTCCAGAACCTCACATTCAGTATACAACAGTGGGAACGGGAGCCATAGAGGTCATTGCTGGGATGCTGGGGGTGAGCAGACGCATTAATGTGACGTTAATCAGTCTGTAATTGGTTTTGTTTCACAGCATAACATTTTGACATGATAAGACTGAAACATGAAGTGATCTCTGGTAACATAATTAGTTAGACTGAAGTGTTAATTGGGAAATTATAAAAAAAAATGGCTGGTTAATTATCACACATCACATTGTACACAGCATGATTAAACTAGATTTTTAAAAGTTTTTGCTTGATATAATCCATCAAAATCTTTTTAATCCAGTATACAGACATCATTAAACTCAACTAGTTTGTGGATTAAAATAAATTTCAAAGGGGGGTTATTTACAATAGGCATTAGTAAGGAGGCAGGGTACACCCTGGAGACGCACACAGTCATATCTAAGTGACCAGTTAACCTCACAGTACCCAGAGAGGACCCACGAATGCATAATGGAGAACATGCAGACGCCGTGCAGACAGACTCTAAACTGGGATTTGAACCCAGGACCTTCCTTCTTGCTCCAAGGCAACAGTGCTACCATGCAGTCCCTGCATGGTATTCCAGATCTGTAAAAAGTTACAGTTTTAAAAACGCTAACATTTTCCATAAAACGTTTCACCTATTTAAAGTCCTTTTGATGAGACACCAAAAAAAGTGTCAAAGTGACCAGAGTTTTCTCTGACTGTATGGAATAATGTAAAGCTGCCCTGCCCCCACCTGTTGCTGCACACTGCCAGTCAGCTGGCTGATAGAAGGACTTTCAATTTTGTTGCCTTTTGGGGGTGGGCATTCTGCTTATGTGCAAGCCAGTACTGGACCAAGACAACAACTTGCACACAGTCTGCCATAAAACGTGAGGAAAGTGGAGGATAAATGTAGAAAAGATCTAGCATGGCTATGATACGGGATCTAACAGACGCAGCAATGTTTGGTTTATCATCCACTGTACAAAAAGTTTAGGGAGAGAGGTTAACCTAGTGGTTAATGCAGGGCAGTGTCTCCTGGGAAGACTACAAGTTCCCTGCTTTAAATCTCACAAACTGGCACTCTGGGTACCTGAGCAAGACCCCCAGAATGCTTCCCATCGCCGCTCAGTGGCAGTCCACTGCTACCTAATGGGTGGGTTAGGTTCAATCGAATGTACACAGTTACAATGAAAAAAAAAGAAGATAATTACTATCTAATATACCTTTGAAATCACTTTTTGGTGCTAAAATATTATTGTATAGTCCCTCAAACATTGCTTTCTGTATTTTTTTTACATATTTGGCTGGAGAAGTTAAAACCAATTGAGTGGTGGTTTAATCCCTCTGTGCCTGAATGACTCATAGGTCCTTAACAGTTAGGAGTAGAAGTGGCACTCCTCCGAAAATGGCCTGGTACATGACAGAAAAGTTTTTCTTTGGACTTAGGCAGTGTTTCCTCTTATTTCTAATACCATATTTTGAAGAAAACTTTAAGTGTCGATCAAGCCAAGCTTAAAAATAGACTTCTCTTGAAAGCAAAACATAAAAATAGAAAGAGCAACTCAACACTTTTGCACAGCACGTGTGACACAGCGTGGACGTTGAAGTACAGACAACAAATCCTAAACATGTCAATGGTTTCTGCCTTTTAAATGTATCTGCTGTCGCCGGCCCTTTCACCACCTGTTCCTCTCACATCATCCAGTGCTTCACCATCGAGCGAGTGGGCAGAAGGCCTCTGATTATCGGTGGGTTCCTCTTCATGGGCCTCTGCTGCGCAGGAATCGCAGTGTCAGTCCTCCTCCAGGTACACCTACATTAACCCGTCTCCTAAAGCGTGTGTGCAGTTTACCAAGTCAGAAAATTAGAATCGCTGCGAGTCTCACGTAATATCTATAATTTGCCTCGTTTCTTGTCCTTGTTTGTGACTGTAAACAATAACGATACAAGCAAGAAAGTAATTATGTGTAATATTGAGTAAATGTCAGGCGGCACCACATGGTACGAATTGTGTTCCTTGTCTCTTATAATCAAAATGATTGAGTGCAATTAAATGGATAGTCATTAGAAAGTGTGCAAATTGTGTGGCTTTTGCAGGCGCAGTTTCCCTTCATGAGCTACATCAGTGTGGGCTGCGTTGTAGGGATCATCGCCGGCTTCTGCATCGGTCCAGGTAAAACAAAACTCCACCACGTCCTCCCCATTCCTGCCCCGCAGAGGAAAGAGAACACGCTCAGACCTTCAGCTGAACCCTCTCGGTCTGCAGAGGCAGCCCTCGTGTTTTAAGGTGACACTGCTCCCTGCTGGACGCTTGCGAAACAACGGGCACCGAAGTCGAGGCCCGGCTCCCACCTCCCCTCCCCTGCAAGAGCATGAAGAGATATTGTATTTCATTAGTCTTGTAAATTAGGAAATCCGCGCTGCCACACTGTAGCCATTTAGACGAGACGAGGGAAGAGAATTACGAGCCGTTAGTTTACAACCACGTCGAGCGGACCCGTGAGGATGATGAATCGGGCCGAATCTGGTGCACGTAACGTCATTCATCAACGGAGCAAAAATCTATACCACCGAACAAGAAGGAGGATCTCTTGTTCCCGCAATTAGACCTTTAATGGCTCATTGTTCGCGAGCTTCCCCGTGATGAATACCGTCTCCTCTTGGATGAAACCTTGGCTTCACAATGAGACGTTCCCGAACGCGGGAGCACATGTTGACAAATGATGGCCTGTAGTTATTCATCTGACGGTACTAAGCCTCTCTGGCTGCTGTTAGCAGCCACAGATAATGAGGACATCATTCTGGAAGATGATCATTAGAGCTTTTTGGCTGAAGCACAATCTAACAATGAAAAATGTTTAAAGCGAAGCAACCCTCTGATGTATCTTAGATACTGGTAGAAGAGTGCCGGCAAAGCTACTGTCTTTTTACAGTGATGCCTGCCTCCTATAGACAATCATCGCCGTCTTCCTCCCCGCCATTCCTCAGTCATAACAGACACGAAATGAAATACATGAAAGGAAACAAGTGTAACTTAATAGCACTTTGGCTATATCGCTATCTATTCATTTCGAATGAAGGCTATTGAATAGGCCAGAGTGGGAATATTGATAAACTACTTGATGAATGAAGATGCCGGTGTTAATTTCATAACAGCACTGGGTAATTAAATTTGATTTGTGTGATAACTGGATGCTTGGTTGGATCAAGCCTGTAAATTAAACCAAGGAGACACGGGCTGCTGCCATTCTGGCTTTTAAAGGTGACCTGTTATGCTACCTTTTGAAACATTTAGGATGGAAACTCGTTCATAAGATTTTTTGCGTAAAATCATTCTCAGATGATGAGATTTCAGCTCCCCACCTTTGTGTATTGTGAGCTCCTTTTAGAAAGCACTGTTTTTTATTTTATTGCAAAAACCTGTAGCTAGCAGCGCAATGTTAACACTCGCATTTTATATACAGATGCACAAGGGTACAGCTGTACATGTTTGACCCTGAGCCAAACCCAGAAGCGGATCAGCCCAAAAAGACCCCAAAATCGACTACTTCTCATCATAATAGCACAGGACAGTTCCTCGTCCTGCAAAGTTACTTTATTTTCCTGCTTTATTCTGGAATCCACTGCAATTCACTGAAATTCTTAAACTGTATGCAAATGAAATTTCAGTTCTGTACGCACTCTGTGCATACAAAATTACAAAGTTTGTCTAAGTCTAAGTCATTGGTGGTGACAAGCTCGTGCCCTGCTCTTTATTTCAGTTTTTTTAAAGGCGGACGCCACTCGGCCCTCCTTCAACAGCACAATCAGCAACAATAAAAGCTGTTGTTACGTGCAACATGCTAACTCACGCTACTACTCTACTCGCCTCCTGTCGTAACGCTCTACACACTAAAGCTTTTAGTGACTTGAGCTTTTTTTTAACCAACATTTCCAGAAAGCTCATCCACTATGCCTTTAAGTACATAAATGTCCTTTATGTGCAGATTTCCAACGATCAGTAGGAACAGAACTTTCCTTCAGTAAAACGTCTTTCGGTAAATCCTGCCGCGTACTGTCCGTAGTTTTCAAAAACGTCCTTCGTGAAGTCGTTCACACAAACCACAGTTTTCTATGGCAATGTGCCTGGGACATTGGTATCAACAATAAAATTGAAGCCCCACATCGTAGTTCTCTATGACTGGGAGGATGTGCACTGCTACATGGTGTTTATTGCTGCCAACAACAAAACACTATCCTCTCCTCTTCTAAAAATGTGCCCACGCCAATGGGGTACCGCGCGCGAGCTATTTTTAGAAACGTAACGTCACGATGATGTCACATCACGTGGTACGCAGTGGGGCAAACTCCGGAAACCCGCCGCTGTTTTGCTGTAAAAGAGACGTGCGTTAGCCTAGGTTTTACTCGGTAAACGACTGCTTTTTCCAAATCTAAGACCATGGTTTTTAAACATTGTTGCTATGGAACGTGCAACAGCGACTCGAGGTACGCTGATCGGCCGCATATGAAGGATGTTTTCTTCAAGACTGCCAAGGAGAAATGTGTGCGCTGGGTTCACCGGTACGGTCGCCCTACACAACAGTTCAACCCGGAAAAAGTTACCAAATTCAAGTACATATGTAGCAAGCATTTTGTCGGAGGAAAGGGCCCAACCGAAGAACATACTGACCCAATTCCAGCGACATCAAGTCAAGGTAAGAGTATTTTGGTGGCCGACATGTTAATAAAGTAGCGCCTGCTACCATGACAGCATATAGGCTATCATGGTAGCAGGCGCTAACATGATAGCCTGCTACCAGGATAGCTTACTCAAAAACATTTCAAATGAGACAAACATTAAACATATACCCATTCCTGGACGGTGATTGCAAACAACAACAAAAAAAAACGGCCGACGCTGCCATGATCGCCGCGCAGGAAAAAAACAAAACAAAGCTTACCGTTCATCAACTCGGCCAGTTTTCCAGTCTTTTTAAGCCCTCGAACCTCAACCCACGTGCGCGGTACCCCATTGTGACGTACTAATCAGGAGGATTTTGAAAAGGCTCATTTTCCACACACCAACAAAACATTTAGTTATTGCCTAAATTAAACAATGATAATGTTGTTTTTTGCTGTTTTGTGCACCTTGGACTGTTTCTAGAAGCAGTAGAGACCTAAACGTGCAAAACATGAATTTTTCACAATAAGTCCCCTTTAAAATACCACAACCATGTGTTCGTCTTGTCTTTACAGCTGGCGTGCCTTTCCTGATCACAGCAGAGCTCTTCAAACAGTCTCACCGACCGTCTGCCTATACCGTGGCAGGCTGCCTCAACTGGTTGTCCAACTTCACAATCGGCTTCGTCTTTCCCTTCCTAGAGGTCAGACACTGAATTCAAACTTTGGGTCCCAGGATGTCATAAAATCAGCGCTCTACTGGGCATTTTGGCTAGCTCCTCCTATAGAGGTGTCCAGTTCTGCTCAAACAATATCATAGTGTGTAATGTTTCTATTTTTCGGCCAAAGTTATCCTCCTAAGTCTGAGAACTTTGTATTTTTATTCTTCTGCAAAAGTAGGAATGCCCCTTTGACAGTTTTGATATTTTGTCATTTGAGAACCACAAACTTAAGTTATTTCATTTGCACTGTACACAGACAAACCTAAAGTAGCACATATTTGTGAACATTTGCTACAAACACAAAGCTGAAACGTGTGGCGAACAGCTGACTTCAGAAGTCATTTAAGTACCAGCTAGAGTTCCTATGTGTATAATTTAATCTCAGTATAAAACCAGTTTCTGGCCTTAGAGGGTTTTTTTTAAGGAAACATAACCTATAATACATAAAAGTCAATATTTGCAAAACTCAAGCTTGGATGATTTCACACTGCATCTTCCAATGCATCATCCAAAAGTGGAGAGAGTATAACTCATCTACAAACCTACCAAGATACATCGGTCCACCTAAACTGAGAGCATCGTGATCGTTAATAGGTCCATTCCTTGTGTTTAGTTCACGTGTTTCTGGTGTTGATTTCTCTGTGCCTTTTCATTCACTCTCTTATGTTAGTGTTAGACCTTTTTTCCTTTTGATTTGAAGATCTTTTTGTTGAGCAGTCCCCAGGCACAACATTAAATCTCACAAAAATCCTGCCAAGCTCATCAGAATTTGATTCTGTACCAATATTATAGATGGTAGAAATAAAGCAGAAAATGAAATAAATAGGAAGCATTGTGTGGATGAATGATATTACATGCTGCCTACGTAGGACAAGTCCCTATTTATGACATAGAGGCTTGAATGCCAAACATAACAATAGACACGAGGCCAGAATGAGTGTTTATCTTTACTATTTTAATGTATTGAGGTTTGAACAGAGAAAATGAGGACCTGCTGCTGCCATTGGTTGGAAGGAGAGAGTAAATAAATACATAGAAACTGTTATATAGACTCAGACTCCCAGGTATTACTAGGGGTGTAACAATACATCGGTTCACATCAATATATCGATTAAATGACTAACGACACAATTACATCAGTAAAAAATTTAAATATGGATCCATATCATCATTTTTAAGATACACCTTTATTTTAAAATTCAGGCATGAGACTATAGTGAACAGGTGAAATATTCTTTTTCAATTAGAAGAATGCTGTGTTTGATTTAAATGTTTGATATCTGTAAGAGCTTAGAAATTAAATGGTCAAATCATATTTTTATTTTTTATTTTTTTTGGGGGGGGGGTGAGTTGATATCAATGTAAATAGGAGTGTTAGATGGGCAGGTAATATCATGTCGTCACCTAAACAAATCGATATACCTTCATATTCTGCTAAAGTTGGTGATTTACACCCTTGGTACTTACTAGTTAATTAATCAAGCTCAAGCTGGAAAACAGGCATACATTTAAAACTTACAGCATGTCATCAGTGGTCCACTTTCCTACTTCTGCAGGTTCAGCCAGTGGATTTTCTATATCTTGAATAGACTATAATAAGTTGGTGTAGGCTGTTGCTCTATAGGCCTATCTGGTCTCTGTTTTATAACAATGAGCGCAAAATTAAACTCCTTTCCAGTGCAGGCTGGACTCCTTCAGGATTGCCCTTTGTCACAGATCCTGTTTGAGATGTTTATGGACCGGGTCCCAAGACGTACTTGTGGAGAGGAGAGAGAGTCAGCTTTGGGTTAGGGTCAGTTCAGTTCAAAAATCTTGGTGTCTTGCTCATGACTGATGGTAGGATAGAATGAAAGATGGACAAACGGATCAGGGGCCTTGTCTGCAGTGAGAAAGACATGGCAAACCTTTAGATTGATCAGTCCATGTCTGCAAGATCTTAGATAAACGTGACTGAAATGAGCTTTTCTGTAAGACAAAATAAAAGAACTGTTCCTCTGCATCGGTTTTGGGTATCTTCCACTGGGAAGAGACACTAGGAAAACTCACGTAAAGGACTGTAAATCTCATCTGGCCAAGGAACACTGTTAGATCCTGGAGAATTAGGTGGAAGGACGGACACATGCATACACTGCTGGTTGTCTGCAGAAGAGAGCAGTTTTTGACTTTGTGTTGATGTAAAATTCTACTTTTTATGGATCATAACCTTCCTGCTAGCTACTTGTAGCTCTGTTCATAATTAAATCTGTAAATCAGAAGAACCTAAGCCTTTTATTCATTTATTTGCCTAAATTGATAGTAAGAGCACGAAAATATGAAAAAATGGCAACGAGTGGTTAATCTGCTGTCCTTGAAGTTTTTTTTTTACCCATAAAACTTTCTAATTTTATTCAAATCAGCCACAAATTACCAATGTTCATTTAATACACAATTTATTTTGAAATCCTTTTAAAAAATTAAGCACAAATAGTTAAATGTTTTTAGAAAGATATCTAGTACAGACCCAAAAGCAATTGATGAGCACAGTGGAAAATAGTTTTAAAATACAATCATCTTTATAGGCTTTTTCCTCCATTTTCATGAAGCAGTAGTCTCTGATCTTTTGCTTGACAAGCAATTTTCCATGTTTTTAAAGTCAGCCTCCTTACGCATTTGGCTTATTTTGTACCGTCCCTTTTCAGGACGCTACAGGTCCCTACTGTTACCTGATCTTCTGTGCGATCTGCTGGGGAGTGGCTGTGTACACCATACTCATCATTCCCGAGACCAAGAACAAAACCTTCCTGGAGATCAGCCAGATGTTTGCTACCAAAAACAGCATCCAGAAGGAAGAGCCGACTCCAAACAGCCATCTGAAACTGGCACTGATGAACGGCTATGGATCACTCGGGCTCCACGATGAAAAGTGAAATCCTGGAAAAAGAGGAGCACAAGCTATGGGATGAACCTGTGCAAAGATCGAACTGCGCCTTTGAGATTCACTGCTTTACTTGAACAAGGTTGATGGACATAAACGTGCACACAAAGTAAAATAAAACACGGGCTTCTTTGAAATGTTGTTTATTGTTACATGCGACAATTCCTCAGTTGGTGTCCATGATGTGGGGTAGAGCTTATACAGTCATGTGCTTCAGTTCAACCATTAGTCACATTTGGATCAATTTCCTGCAGTCTGAAGGCTCTTGTGTTGCAACTATGGGGACTTTGCGGCGTTCTCTCAGATGTTTTCTGTGTCAATTGGATTCTGTTGATCACACGATAGCTCTGTTGTTACAGTTAGTGTTGTTTGACCTTTTGTTAACCAAAGAGACTTGTTGTTTTTTACCAGTAGACAGGCAATAATGGTAAACCTTAAGTTTTTTTTAACCCAAAGGAAAGTAAAACTGCAGTGCCTTGAAAAGGTTTATATTTCCCTCCAACTTTTTCACGTTTTTCCGGGTTATAAATACAATTTTTAATTGCCATTTTCTGTGCCAGACCAACATAAAGTAGTTCACCGTTGATAGGTGGAAGGGAAATAATACATAATCAAATCTATGTACCAATAAAAACGTGAAAGGCGGACTGTGCATTTATATTTTATCCCCTGAGTCAATACTACAAAACCAACTTTTGCTTTTTATTTCTTCAAGTCTGTTTGTGTAAATGTCTACCAGGTTTGCACATCTAGAAACTGAACTGTTTGCCTATGCATCTTTGACAAAATGGCTAAAGCTCAGTCAAACTGGATGGAGAACGTCTGAGAAAAGAAATATTCCAATCTTGCCACAGATTCTCATTTGACTTATTTGAAAGATTATACCACATGATAAAGCTTTGATCTAAGTCGCAGCATCACATGTTTGGTGTCTTTGTCCTGCTGGATCCCAGTCTTCTTTCTTTTGCAGCCTCAAAACGTTTTGTTTTTTTTCCCCTCCAGGACAGCACCGTATTTAGCTCCATCAATCTTTCCATCAAGTCTGACCAGCTTCCCTCTCCCTGCAGCAGAAAAGCATTCCCTCAGCATGACGTTGCCACCACCATGTTTCATTATGGTGGAGATGGTGTGTTAATGGTGAAATTGTGTTTTGCATGCAGGTCAAAAAGCTCAGATTTAGTGTGATTTGACCAGACGCCTTCTTCCACATGTTTGCTGTGTACCCAACATGGCTTGTAGCAAAACTACAAATGGGACTTCGCAATGCTTTCTTTGAACAATAACTTCCTTCTTGCCACTTTTACTTTCAAGGCCAGATTTGTGGAGTGCAAGACTAATAGCCATTATGTCAACAGATTATTGTGCCACCTGAAAAATGGTGAAAAACATTGAGAAGGAATCATTTTCCTTCCGCTTTACTCTTCTGACCTACTTTGTGTTAAACCAAGGCTCAAAATCTCTATCACATGTATGAAATTTTGTGGCTGTAACCTGAGAAAATATGATAATGTTTTACAGAAATTAAGAATTTTTCAAGGCACTTTATTACTCTGACTAAAGTGTGGCTCAGTTAATATAAACATAAAGAAATCCAGGAAAATTATTTACTTTTGCTGCATTCTGTTTAAATCCACCTTACAGTTTATTTGAAGGTGACCTCATGTTTTTTACTGAAAAAGAAGTGGAGCTTGTTAAGTTATCCATTGTTTTCTTGTTAAAATGACATTTTAAAATACCACATTTGACCACTCTACCAGGTATCTTATTTGTTGTGTCTTTCCTCATTCATGCTGACCCACTAGGGGCGCTATAACGCTGATCCCAACTCAATCAACTCATATTTTGTCTCTTTTCAAAAAATTTAAAAAAAGCGCAACTATCTTAATTCAGCTGTGTCTGTCTGTGTACACGGTGGTCCTTAAGTTACACATTTCTCCATGCTTTAGATACTTAACAACAACAACAAATTGAAGTCTCGACAACACATTTTTGTGAATTAAGGCTCAGCTGTCAAGGTCATTTATTTATTTGGTTTTGTAGCCTTGCAACAGAGTGACGGCTAAAATATGCAGAACATCTTGCCTCAGTGATGAGGGTTAGAATGATATTTTGTGTTCATTTTAACCAAATATGTTGATGATAAAACCAAACTATGTTTACTAGTCCTGACTCGACAGTCGGTCGAGGCAGATGACCGTTTATACTGAGCCCGGTTCTGCCAGAGGTTTTCCTTCCCGTTAATGGGGAGTTTTTCTTCCCACTGTCGCTTCATGCTTGCTCAGTATGAGGGATTGCAGCAAAGCCATGTACAATGCAGACGACTCTCCCTGTGGCTCTACGCTTCCCCAGGAGTGAATGCTGCTTGTCGGGACTTTGATGCAATCAACTGGGTTCCCTTATATAGGACATTTTTGACCAATCTGTATAATCTGATTGAACTTGACTTTGTAAAGTGCCTCGAGATGACATGTTTCATGATTTGGCTCTATATAAATAAAATTGAATTGAATTGAATTGAATTTACTACTGCAAGAGGATCAGAAGTTTTCAAACAGCTGCAAATAATTCAGGAGAAAAACATTTACACAGCAGGATGCTGTCACCATCATAACTATGTCATAACTCCAAGTCAGAAGTTTCATTTGGGACAGCCCCTCAAGTTGGAATTGTTAGTTGGGAAGTCGGCGTAACTGGTTGGTACCCGACTTCGGTATTCATGATGGCTGCTGCTCCTGCAACATTGAGAAAACTTAATTCTTTGACTGTTTTTAGCAGTTCCCTCTTATTTATGTAAGATTTAGTCAGTTATACAAGTACTACTTTTCGCGCTTATAGGGCGATGTGTCATTGCTGTTTATACACAGAACACACCAGGTAGAACAGTGTTATTGTTCAACAGTAGCCATAGTGGCTAAATGAGCAATGAAGAAATGCCACCTCTTGTTTCGCGTTTCATGTTGAACAGTTCAGCACAGCTTAAAGAAAGACAAAGATTTTGCAATAAAATGAGTCTTTAAAACGCTTTCTGAGACGCAGGTTGGTTGTATTTTTACCGTTAATAATGTTTTTTTGTACGAGCGTCCATGTTTTTTCCTACGATTCAAAAAGAGGGAAACAGGAACGCAGAAGGGCAGAGATGACGTAGTCTGCGACTTATTAAGTTTGAGTTCCAAGGCAGATGGAGCGCTCCATAAATGTGCAGAAGAAACCAGCTGAGAGCAAGGAGGACCAGGGAGCGTGAAAACAGGGTGGAGAAAAGTGTGGCAAACCGAAAAGCTGGTCAGGAGAAATGAGGAACAGCGGAGACGAAATGAAGGGAGAGCAATCAGAGTAGCACAGAAACAAGCTCAGGAGAGTAACAGAAACAATATGAGATGTACAGCGGATGAATTAGTAACATAATGTACAGAAGTATGACATAAAAAGGCTGCAACTATGAAAACAAACAGGAAGAAAAATTAAATCCACTCACAGTCTAACCCTGCTTCAAACTTCCCAATAACTACATTACAGACTTGTTGTCAGTGTATAAACCCTCCAGACCACTGAGGTCTTCTGGCTCCAGCCTTCTCTGCATACCCAGAACCAGAACTAAACATATAGGAGCAGCATTTAGTTCCTATGCTCCACTTATCTGGAACAAACTTCCAGAAAACTGTAAAAGTGCGGAAAGCCTGAGTTCCTTTAAATCAAGATTAAAAACACATTTGTTCAGGACTGCATTCGACTGTTCTAGTTAAACAATTCTCACTAGTTAAACTTTGTTTCTACATTTTACTCCTACTTGCTTTTTTCTGTTTTATTTTCCTGTACTTTAATCATGTAAAGCACTTTGCATGGTCTCTGTACTGAATTGTGCTATACAAATAAATTTGCCTTGCCTTGCCTTAACTTTCTCCCTGGTCTTTCTGCTGTGCTCCTACGTCTTCATGACCCTGCCCCCACTCCCCCACTAATGTCCACTACACTACTAAACCTCTGAGGCCTTTATAGAATAGCTGGATTTATGCTATTACAGCTCCTGAAAACCTTTTTTGAGTGTGTTGACATCAGTCATCTTCTATTGTGCAGTTTGTATGAGCAGCAGCTTGTCTACAGCTGCGAGAAAGCGAATAAGCTCATCAGGTGGTGGGAGACATCACTGTTGGACAGTGTCTTCCAGCCCATGCATGAAGCTGTAGTAGAGCTGGAGAGCTTCTTCAGTGACAGACTGCGGCATCCCGGGTGCAAAAAGTAGCTTTATTGCAGATCCTTCCAACCAGCAGCCGTCAGACTTTATAACGTTAGACTTTCCTGACAATAAAGGATATTTTTATTCTGTTCTACTCCATACATTTTTATTAACCAGGTACTAGTCCCTGGACATTTCTTTTGGAAGAGGTTTATGTTTTCACCCGTGTTTTAACACCCTTTAAAAATAAACACAACAATCTGTGTCCCCATGGCATTTTTTGTGTCACTGACTCATCCATCCATCCTTTTGCTGTCGTCTTTAACGCCGTCCATAAATCTCCTCTTTGGACCTCCTCTAGGCCTCCTGCCTGGCAATTCCAGCCTCAGCATCCTTGTACCGATGTACTCACTATCACTTCTCTGTATATGTCCAAACCATCCGTCTGGCCTCTCTGGCTGTATCTCCAAAACATCTAACATGAGCGCTCCCTCTGATGTTCTCATTCCCAATGATATTCATCCTCGTCACTCCCAAGGAAAACCTCAACATCTTCATCTCTGCTACCTCCAGCTCTGCCTCCTGTCTCTTCTTCCGTGCCTCCAGCTCAAAACCAGACAACATTGCTGGTCTCCCCACCATCTTGTTCACTATTCCTTTCATTCTTGATTATTGTCTTTTATCACGCAACACACTTTTCTTCACCCATTTCAACCCGCTTGGGTGTGTGTCTTCACCTCTTTTCCACACTCACCGTTGCTCTGGACTGTTCAAGAAGAAGAAAAAAAAAGAAAAAAATCCTTCACCTTCTTTATCTCTGCTCCATGTACCCTCGTGGTTCCACTTGGATCCCTCTCATTTACACACACTCATTGTATTTATTTATTTTTTTCAAATTTAGAATAAAGAAATCTATCAACCTGTACATCACCACAGCAAACAACAAGGGACACAGGGCCGATCCATGATGCTGTCCCACTTGCACCTAAAACCCTTCTGTCACACCTACAGCACACCTCACCACTGTCTTACAGCTTTCATACATGTCCTGCGTCGCTCTCTAACATCTCATCAAACAGCGTACTGAAAAACTCTACTGCCGTCTCTCCTAGACTCGTCCATACTTCCACAGGAATATCACCAGGACCGACTGCCTTTCCACTCTTCATCCTTATCAGAGCCGTCTTTACCTCTTTGCTAATTCCCGATCCACAATGGTCTCCTCGTCTGCTCTTTATTCTTCCTCATTTTCCTCATTCATCAGCTCTTCAAAGTACTCCTTCCATCTTCCCATCACGCTTGTTGCACCTGTCAGTATAGTTCCGTCTCGAATCCTTAATCACCCTAACCTGCTGAACATCATTCCCATCGCTGTCTTTCTGCCTCGCCAGCCTGTATAAATCCTTCTCTCCATCCTTACTGTCCAACATGTCACACAAGTCACTATACCGCCCTTTGTTTGGCTTTAGCTTCCTCTACCCTCACTTTACGTTGCATCTCCCTGTACTCCTGGCATTTAAGAAGTTAAAATATGAAATAAATCCATGAATATTTATATTTTGCATGGTGAAGACATAAGAATTGTTCTTCTTAAATAATTTTGAAAACTTTAAAAGCCACGTACTATAGCTATACTACCCACTACAAACAACTTCATGTTCATCCATCACATATATTCTTAATAAAGTACAATGAAGTCTGTTACGTGAAGAAGTTCAAGGGGTGTGAATACCTTTGCTAGAAACCGACATATTTGAAAGAAGCAACAGAGGGAATATGTGCTGAAATCATAATTTTTTTTTAACAGATCTACAACAGGCAGTAGTTAGAGCATCCAACGGTAAAATAAGTGAAGGTCAGAGAGTCTGTTTCTTCTATGGCTTTTGTGACCGAGGGTCTTCCAGCTCATCTCCAATCTTGTTTCAACTGCAGGGCGTGCGACTGTGTGCTGAACAAGTTTCAGTGACAGGTGTTACCGCCATCATAATGGCTCCGGTGCTCCGCGAGGGTTGAGGCTATACGCCACAACATGTGACGTGCTTTAGCAAATTTAGGACTCATACCGCATGAGCGATGCGAAAGGCTTCTCCGCTCCCCTCTCATCTCTTCCCGCTGCCTCTAGGCTGGCTGATCCATCTGTCAGCCCCTGCAGAAGGGCCCTGCAACCCCCAGCTGAGGCAGAATGGATAAACGCTGTCACATCTCTCCGGGTCCTCACAAAAAAAAACAAAAAAAAAAACGAACGAGTCGAACTTTGGCGTGCGTGTGGATTTTTTTTTTGCAGCGAGGTCTTGTATGCTGCAGCGGTCTCAGCCCTTCCGATCGGACCACCTGTCTTATAAAAGAGGCGAGGCGGGCTCGTGATGGAGGGTCAACCTTTTGGAGCTGCTGCTGAAAGACAAATGGACGGCAGAGTCTCAGTCCCAGCAGAGGACCACTAGCAAGGGTTGCGAGTGGCCTGTTCATATGTAACATCACTCTGAAACAAAGGTCTCCTTGTCACAGAGACTACAGTATATTTCTGCGGATAATGCCACAGCAGCACACACACGCACGTACACAACTCGCTGTGCCTCGGGCTGGCAGAAGCTATAAATCAAACAAATAGCATCACACCCTGACGAAGGAAGCATTCCAACAGATAAAATGGTCTCCCACACAACAAAGCCACACTCACTGCGTAATTAATTGCAACAAATTACCTCTTCCTCTCCCTGTCGGCCCCCACCTCGCCTCTTTTACCACGCTGACAGGAGCGCCGCGCGCTCGCGAACCCCGTGTGTGCGGACGTGCGCTCGCGCCGAGCCCGCGCGCCACTAAGAGGGATGCTAAAGGTTCACCCCGCACACACAGACGGGGACATGCACACAAACTGCTCGGCCTGCACCCTTCATAAGTGCTTTAATGTGGCTTATTGCAGTGCGCGGTCCCCTTAGCCGTGGAAATATTCGCTTGACGGATGTGCTTTGTCGCAGGCGCTCCCCGGCGGAGGGCGGCTGTCAGGGAGGAGATGATAACATTAACAGGGAGGCAAGGCGATGACAAATGCCTGTTATCAGCGAACGAGGCCGGTGACAAATCGAACGGCAGCGGCCCAGGCAGCCCCGGCGTGGCGTAATAAAAAAGAAGATGGATGGCACACCCAGGCGGGGCCCGCGTTAATGCGATTTCCACTGCTCTGCCTGACTCCCAATTAAGGCTGGGGGAGGGGGAGGGGACTGTGTGCCGGTGTGAGGGTGAGGGAGGGGCGGCAAGGGGGGGTGGCGAGGGGGGGATGACGGAAAATGAAGATGAGCAGAATAAAAAGCGGAAACTGAATAGAGGTGATGAGAAAGTGAGAGAGATGCAAAGGTGTAACGAGAGCCGACACAGGGGAGGACAACCTTTGCAGACAGGCAACATTTTGCTTGAACAGTAAAGGAGGGAACAATTGAAGACAATTTCACATAAAATCGTTGTGTGATTATCAATCTCCAGAGAAATTATTTTATCATGCCGACAATGTATTCAGCAGCAACTCAACTGATTATGTCTGATGTTTCTGTCGCGTTTAATTGTTTCGGATTTTTTTAAGCAAACTGGTAGCTAATATCAGGCAAAAGTAATCTTTGAGAATGTAACCCCTCGAAGTTTGGGTTTACAATTCTAATGGCTTGTGGTTGTGAGCATAAGTAGGTTTAAAAGCGCAAATAAGTTAAAGAGCATGAATCAGTTAAAAAGCATAAATCGGTAAAGAAAGAGTGAGTTAATTTGGGGACTAAACCAAACTTTAAAAGGTTTATGTATGTAATTTTAAAATTTCATGTGTGGTTATGTTATTATTTCCGATATGTGAAATGTAACTGATTTATGATTTAATTGAAAGTGTTGTAAGTGTTGCAGAAATGTTTAGATCTTCTTAAAATTTTAACACGGTTGGCAACCAACTTAAAGGGGCATTACCGCCACCTACTGTTCCGGAGTATGGGCTAGACTGAACTTACAATCTAGGAACTATACAAATGTATGCAAAATAAAAAAAATAATAAAAAAAAAAAAAAAAATATATATATATATATATATATATATATATATATATATATATATATATATATATATATATATATATATACTGCAGTAAAACCCTGCGTATTTTAGAAAGGACACTAACACTTTTACCTATGCTCTACTACAACACCCCAAAATATTCTTTAAAGTGAACTCCTTTATCCCTAATTCCTTCAGACTCTCCTTTTGTGCACAGACCACATCTTAAGATTGCATGTTCAACAGTCTCCTCTTCCTTTTAACCTTCACATTTCCCTGTCTCAGATATAGATATAGATAAGATAAGATAGTCTTTATTGATCTCACATTGGAGAAATTCACTAATCATGTTAATGGAAAGCAATGGACTAAAACAACTTCCCTGTGGTGTACCATTATCAACTGTATACTTACTGGACAAAACTGAATTAACTCAAACCTGAATCTGTCGACCAAAGAGAAAGTCTTTGATCCAACCAAAGACCCTGGTCCCAATCCACAACCTGTGTAACTTAATGAAAGGGCCCTCCATTCACATCATATCATACGTCTTCTCAATATCAAAGAACACTGCAATTACTGGTTTCTTATTTACAAAAGCTTTCCTGATTTCATTCTCTAATCTGATAATGGAATCTGTGGTATTTTATGCCTTCCTGAACCCATTATTTTAAGATCAAAAGTTATCCTTTCTGTTATCATTCGTTCCATAATTTTGCACAAATTTGAGGTAAGCGCTATTGGACAATAACTATTTGGATTAGATGGATTTTTACCTGGTTTGCGTATTGGGATAATTACTGCCTCCTACCATGCTGCTGGGAGTTTACCCTCAATCCAAACTCGGTTACACAATTCAGGTAGTCTTGTAAGTCCTTCGCAGCCAATGTTCTTTTAAATTAAATAACAGACCCGATCCTTTCCAGGAGATGTTGGTTTTGACCTTCTAAGTGCTCTGCACATATCCTCAATTGTAAACAATAAACCCATTCGATTGTTTGTTGTAAACTTACTAGCCAGGACTTCTTGATATTGATCCATTGTCTTTAATTTTCTTACTTTTCCTTCCTCTGACATGTTTTCAGAACTATGAACCACAGCAAAGGTTTTGACTATGACTTCTGCTTTCTCAGAAATTTTGATTTGCTATAAATGGTAGTTTACGTGATTGCTGTAAGGTTTAGATGAAGAGCTGAACCCGGAAGAGGGAGAGAAGAAGAAGGAGGAGGACAAAGAGAGAAAGAAAGATGTCCGCAGCAGGTGACGGATGTGTATCCTGTGTGATGAGTAGACCTGAATGGATAACGCGGGGTAAAAGTGTGCGGACGGGCCTCTTTCGAACATTAGATGGAGAACATACATACATACACAGTACAGAGAGGTAAAGTACATGTTTAAAGTAGACTTTGGGGTTTCCTTTAATTTCTGTGTTTCACTCTGTGGTAAGAAAGCTAAGCACCAACCATTAAAGGTAGATATGCCACATTATTTTAAAGAGCTCAGGTTAGCCAACCCCATTAAATCCAGAAAACTACTATGAGGCACTACAGTACACAAATATAAAGTGCAATCTTTAAACGATTCGATATGGAGATGGGAGGGTAATGGTCTGGGGTGCTTGTATTCTTCAGGACCATAAATTCTGTTCTTAGTCATAAAAAATAAAACTGTAACTAATTTGGCTTTTAATTAGCAAAAACCAAGTATTGTTTTATAAACACATATTCTTGTAAAGTCTAATAACATCACAGCAAAAATGAAAGTGTTCTCACAACTTAGAATTGGTAGTATATAAATACATAGGTGTCAGTGCACCCACTGGGAGACGCCATGTTGCATCGCCATTTCTGATTTCAGACTTATGCGTTTTCCCTCTCTGTCTTCTATATGAGGATGCGCTGTCATGGAGGAGGAGTAGAAAACAAGCAAAGATGACCGTAGATCATTCTATTCGTCAGCAAGAGGAAAGAGAAAGTAACCGAGAAAAGAAAAATAAGTAATAACCGGGAGAAGACGAAGGTCTGTATCGACACAGCCATAATTACCAGGTGGGGTGAAGACAATTCATTGGAGAGCGCGGACTCAAAACTGATGCAGAGGTTGCAGCTTTCTGCTGGACGGGTAAATCAATTTAATATAACAGTGAAGTTTTTTGGCATTACGTTAGAAACAGGGCAGTGTATTCCAGCAACCACTTTGCCCTCCCGGCAGGTAGAGTGAGCTCGTTTGTTCGTCTCCCTCTAGTATATGTGTATGGGGAGCAGCAGAGGAATATCAGCCGCCCATTCACTGTCTGTAGTGAAGCAACAAGACAGGCCAGGTCTCTTTACTCGTGTTTTAGTTGCTTTTTCAGAGCCCAAATAAGCAACTGCAGGTTCAGAAATGAACCCAATAAACCGCGACTCTTTAGGAAACTTTAGGGAAAAAAACAAGCGGACTTGGCAACAGTGCCAAAAAGCATTTCACACGATGACTGTAGCTATTAGCTATTAGCAGTAGCAAATATATGGAGGACATGTTTACATTGTCACTGTGATGATCCTGGCACTGGGGTTGGTTTGTTCTTCACTCAGTACACCTATCTCGGCTCCACCCCAACTGCAATCAACCTTCACCGTTTTCACCTGATTCCACCTCCTTATAAACCACCGCCAAACAAACCACCAGCGCCAGATCGTCTCAAGCTAACTCTCGAGTACTTTCAAGCCCTTTTGATTCTGCATGCCTGTTCTGTTTCCCGACCCTGATCTGTCTTTGGAACCCTGGATTTGCCTTCTCCTTTTGTACCTCTGAGCCCGCAAGATATCGAACCTTGGATTGGACCTGGACCTGCCTTTGGATTTCCCCTTTTTTGAAACATTGTGTGCACCCGGTGAACAAGTGATTATTCCTGGACCGTCTCTGGATCACACCAGGAGAGTTCCAGAAGACCATCAGCCCGGCTGCCGCCCCCACGGCTTACGCCCCGCAGACACAGCCTGCAACCGGACTTACAGCTCTCAGCAGGTTAGTGATTCAGCTTCACTCCCTCCCGACCATTTCCCTTCCTATCCTGATCACTAACCCGCTGTCTCTACCGCAGGAAGTTATCGGCTTGTGAGCTACGCGTCACCGCAGCACACTCAGCTCCTGAATAAAGAGCCTATTAATTGTTACAGACTAACCTGTTCTGAGTCGATAATTGGATCCGTTTTTCCCCGCACGTTACAGTAACGCTTATTACTCCACGGTTTCCGTAGTAGTTATTACGTGCTTAACAGCACGGTCGTTTAAAATTAATTTAGCGTACCACTAGATGGTAGTGCGCTAAAACCACACAGGGGCTTTAAAGCAGCACTGTGAACTTTTAGCCACTAGGAAGCGCTAGACCTGTAACTTCCAGCTTTAGCGCCCCTGAAGGCCACTGGCAACACTTCACTGCCATAAAATTAACTAAGGTTAATTAATTAAGGTGTCTCTGTGTTTTGGAATCTGATAGCAGATCCCTTTGGACTAGCAGATTGAGAAGTTATGAGGTTACTTGTAAAGACAAGACTATGTTCACTCCTCAAGATTAAATCCTTCATCAGAGAACCAAAAATATGTGTGTTCAGGTAAGTGTCATACCTTTTATTTTTGTTTTATTCAGACTGCCGTAACCTAATATGGATATAACCTGGGAGTTGGGAGGAGGACGCAGCTAACTACAGTGTATTTGCATAACAGGGGCAGAGCCCTAAAAAGCACTCTTTCTGAAAGGAGCTCAAAACAGACAGAACTGAGCAGGTGAAAGCTCAGTTTATGCAGCCCTCGACTTTTTGCCACTCAAGGATGGCACGTTTCTGACCAACCAACACTAGCATGTGTCAAGTCGCAGCAAAGCATTTTTGAAGAATCAGAGACATGTATCCTGTTCTTGTTAATAAGAATATCCTTAACAATTGACTCCAAAAGTTCCAAAATGAAATACTTTTATAGAGCAAAAGTTTGAGGCCCTTTTTACATTTCTTATCTGGCATGTACTACAGATCAATTTACTGGGAAAAAATAGCCTGTACTTTCTTTCATTAAAATATTCCCTGCTAAGACTCTGTTGAGTGGATTGAAGTAGAAAAGATATATTAAATTAATTTCTGAGGTTTAATTTTTGTGGCCCTCGTGTAACCTCTACTTTACAATTTTTGGCCCACATGGCAAAAAATGTGGACACCTCTGCCCAAGTGCATTTTATTTGTTTATTGATTGCTTTTCTATTTATTCCTTTATTTTTCTCAAAATAAAGTGTTTTTGTTAATGTCTGCTTTTATTTGTGTTTATATTTGTCACAGGAAACTGGGCAGACAGGACTCAAATGTCAACTTAGACAGTTTCCAAAATTCTGTGGTTTAATGACAGTCCAAAGGTCAGTACACGGAGAATCAGTCGAGAGCGCAGAGGTAGCCAAAAAAAACACTGGGCTGAGGCAGAGACGAAGCACAGCAAAGGTCCAAAAGTCACTAGAGGCTAGAAAGCTTGGGAAAAAGGGTTTGGACCGCTTGCTGGAAGAAACAAAGACAAACTGGCATGGAAGGAAGGAACAGACTGATTAAATACACACAGGAGGAGATGATTAAGAGCAGGTGTGTTTAATCAGGCTGGCTGGGATAGTACAGGCAGCAGAGGTGGGGCAAAACAAGGCTGCCACGTCACAAGATTAGGAACCCCTTCTTTCTTCTTTTCCTCGTTATCATTCCACACATTTTAAATGATCATTTGAAGAGAAAAACGTAAGAAAGACAAGAAGAATGATGCCTCCCTGCCTTCTGATGGCATGTCTTCATAGACATTTGAGTGAGAGGAGAGCAGAGGAGGAATGAATACTTCCAGCCAGGAGGTTTGCAGGGGTTTCCAAACTAAACAGCATTAGCTTCTGACCAGGGTCCCTCACTGAAAACCCATAAACAATGCTACAAAATATGTAAAGAAAAATTAATTTTCAGCTGTTGTTCTTACTTTCATCATTGTTTATTTATTATAAAATGTGTTTAGCATCAGGATATTAACTACCATGTTTTCAACACTGTATACTTCCCATTGAAAAACAAACTTTTCCTTTTTTGTGAAAAAGAAAAGAAAAACTCACTAGACACTCACTGTGTCTAGTGAGTGTTCTATGTTTTGTTTTGAGTACCTTTAAAGTGGAAAAGTCAGACTCACACAAGTAGGTTGTTGCCAAAAGTTGAATGTATTTCAGTGCCCTCAGACCTGTGAGCTGAGGTGGCTCAAGTCTTTTCTAACGCAGACAAGGGAAGAGCCTTAGAGTTCAGTTTTAAATCCCCTGATTAATACAAGTTAGGTTTTGTGATAATGGTTTAAAAAATAATTATATTTTATAATATTGATAAAAAGGTTAGATTTAAACTTTTTAATAATCTCTCATTTTCCCTCTCAGACCTCCCAGTCCCCGCTATGATAAAGGGCTAAAGGGCAGATGTTTTAGGCTCCACACACAGCAAGTCTTGAAACCTACTGTAACGAAGACCCGGTTCGTTACTGTGAAGTAAAAAGAGAGCTCTTACCTGAAACGCTTGAACATGCACATAGCACTTTGGATGGCACACTGCACTTTAAAGTTTTACTAATTTGCACATCCCCAGGCTCCAGCCTGTAGAAATAAGAATGATGAATGTAATTTTGGTGATATCTCTTAAGTGTCAGTGTGTAGTGTATGTGGTGTGTTTTAAAGGGTTTTAGAGTGGTGTAATGTATTATTTTTCTTACCTTCTTCTTGTGTCCAGGTGTCTGGCAAAAAGATTCCCCAGAGACCAGACACCTATTTGAAACCTTCCGGGCCAGACCAAGAACAAAGAAGGCAGAGGGGAGAGGTTTACTGGTTTTAGAATTGCTGTAATTATTTATTGTAATTGTGTTTAATTTAGGATTTTGTCTATTTAATTAGTAGGTTTATTTCTACATCATTATTGGTGGTTTTTTTGGAGGAATTTTACATTAGTTTTAAAGGAACTAATGTTTGTACACCCCTAGTTGTCTCAAGTGGTTTTTACCTAGTTGGGCGTGAACCCTTTAAAAAGCCATCTTGTTCGTTCATTATGAGTTGGATTGTTGGAGTTTCCTGAATGCCACCTGCTGTTCTGCTGCTACTAGGTAGAAACACTAAACTGTTTAACATCCATGCATATACTGACTGCACTTGCACTTTTTGGACTTTTTTTTGAATGGAAAATAAAAGGACATGGAAACTGCTTGACCTCTCAATTTTTGTTCATTGGTACCAACCTTGTTTGTTAACCGCTCGTGCCAACCTGACTGCACTGATCCACACGGTTGGACTAGTGGCGACACCTACTTTACTATTTAGTTAATCATGTAAAGTTGTTGTTTTTAGCCATGTTATGTGACTTTGCTTTTACATACATTATTAAATTCTGCATCTTTATGTTCTGAAATGAAAAAAGGTTCATATTTATTTATTACAACAATTGGTTGCACAAACAAAAATTTTGCCACCCAGTATGTGTGAGTCCTGATTAAAAAAAAAAAAAAAAAAAAAAAAAGTAAAATCACAATTGGTTAACAATTTTTTTTGCAGCACACAGGGGGAAGTCAGCTAAACCTACCTCTACTCTGTTGTCATTATGGATATTAATACCACATATCATAAAAAACATATAACACTTCTAAAAGTAAAAGCAAAACTGGTAGTTCTTTTATCATTAAGAGACAATGAGGGAAAGTAAACCTAAATTTAGAGGGCGACAAAAAAAAATGCAGGAGCAAATTTATTGTTTTCAGTAACAAACATGTTTTATGTGATGAAGAAAATGAAATCATCATCAAATGCAGCTTATCATATCTCATATGAGCGACTTAAAAAGCTTCACATACACCCTTCGATATCAAGTTATTCAAACAGAATGTAATTAGGCTAATTAAATCAAAGCATGGTTTAAAAGTGCAAAAAATATAAGCTAAAAATAAAATATAGCTTTTGATTTAGGTTGAGTCCCCTCAAATTTATGTATAGCCCTCACCTGGCCTTAGAACGTTTTTTGGAGGCACTCCTTGCTGTTTGGAGCAATTTTTCCCTTTACATTTGTTAATATATGTGAGTTATATCTACATATATATAAATATGGAACACCTACAGTATGTATACATGCCATTATACATGATATTGCACCAGGGGTAATTGGTATTTATGCTTGCCAACACAACATTTAAATTCAGTCACTCATTTCTGTGTTTTACATTAATATGCGGTAAATGTAAACAATTACCCTGCAATATTAAAAATTCCTATCCACTGGTCCTGGACCAGATCATTTGATTTTTGGTCCTAGACCACATGCCTAAGGTAACTCTTACATTCCTAGACTGCTTGCATCTCCGTAGAGAGGAGAGATCAGACACCAAAGTATGTGCAATCACAAGATTTCTCGTTTATTAAAAGGAGCAACAAGGTTTATTTGATCAACATATGGTTACAACGTACTCCTCCCACTTGGAGGCAGTCTCTAAGATCGCTTCATGCTATACATTATAATATGAGTGCTTGGGGTTACAGCAAAATGTCAGAGTATAAGTCATTCAGTGGCAAGAACAGCATGGTGCCCTGCTAAAGCTACACACTCCATGAGAGCGAAGAGCTTTTTTTAAACGACACGATACACAGAGAACATCTGTTGTGAACCTCAGCTCCTTCTCCTGTACCAAGCAGGTCTCACATCAACTAGCAAGAAAAATAAAATCAACCAACATCTTCCAACACTCCTCACCTAACTATGCTATAATCAAATGAATAAATTCAATTTAATTACATTGCACAATTCCTCCAAAATAAAAAAAAAAAACTTGATGCACTTCACAAGATAAACAGATCAAAATCTGTTTGCAGAAGTACACTTCATTGAGCTCCCCACCAGGACCTCGTTGGACCTCCATTCGACTGCAGAACTGCCTCGATTCTTCACGGCATAGATTCAACAGCGTATTTGAAGCATAGCGGTCCTCGTATGTGCATCATGGATCCCAGATGTGCAGCTGACAAATCTACAGCAACTGCTTGGTACTATAATGTCAATATGGACCAAGATGATGACAGAAGAATGTCTTCTGCACCTGGTAAATGTCCAAGGGAATAAAGGCGGTTCTGAAGGAATAAGGGGACGGTCATCCTTGCAACCTTGCTCCTAATAAAGTGGCCAGTGAGTGCATGTGAAGGTAAGCGGATGAGCAGGGACGCTGAGGACTGTTCCAACTCTTCCTTCCCAAAGACGTTATCTCGTTACTGAAAGGATCAGCGCAGGATGTTGAGTAATCGCCTCTGGATGAGGGGGGCATCTGTGCCTGAATACCCAGGGGCTGCTGTTTTGTCACTCTGACAGTGTTTTATAGAAGACTGAGGAAGCTCAGAAGGCTGCAGAACTGAGCCCCATATATCTCCCGCTATTACACCAGGCTAAAAGAAAGGGTTGAAGTGACAATGAAATATAGTTCTGGCTCCAGGGAAGAAGAAGAACAGGGACTAAAGAGGGACAGCTGAGTCTCCCTTTCAGCCTGCAGGGGGCTGCGCTTCAAATCAGAACGAAAAAAGAAAAAAAACCCGCCTGCCCTGCGCTGCAAGGAGAGAGATGAAGAGGAGAGGGTGTGCGGTGTAAAGAAGGAAATCCTTGGACTGAACAGTCTCTCAGTGCTTTTACTGATATTAGTCTTAAAGAACAAGGAGAAATTAGTGCCCTGCAGGGGAAAGGAGTAGGGGGGGGGGGCTGAGATGTGAGGGTGGGTAAAAGTCCAAACTCGGCAAGGACCCTTGCATCATTAAGTTGTCAAGTGGACAGGAGGCCCCGAAATATGACTGGGAGTTATTGTTGAGGCCAGGCCTGATGATATAAGAATTACAGTACATGGATCATAGCCGGATCGATAGGTAGACAAAGTCATTATAAAGGGGCTAGAGTTCAATGCCTCCCCTGGGCTGCGGACGGGGACTCATATTTATCACCGTGGCGATGTGTAACACACACTGCACTCAGGTGGCTAGCTTCTGTGTAGTTATATTTTGCTTGTTGCTCTTATTTCCAAAGCTATTTGTTTCAGCTGTATCGATTGCTTAAGTCATGTGTGCCGCCGGAGAAGTCCGAGTCTCCGCATGTGCCTCTTTACCTCCATTTGTCTGTAATTCACCTTCTGTGAAGGACGTCAGTAGAAAACGCACGTTCGCCGATGTACAGCACAGCTTAATGTGTGCATATAATTCAGCGCCGGACGTTTGCTTTTCTTCGCTTTTGCTCCGCCGAAGAGAGAGCAGAGGGAGAGGGAGCAGGAGCAGGGCAGCATCGATCCTCGCTCTGCCGAGAGAAATTAGGCATGAAATTAAAGCTCTCATCAAAGGCCAAGGCCGGCATTGTCACCTGATCCGGCACTATTTATACTCGCAGGAGTCGGCGAGGACGATGATGATGATGATGTCTTCATCACACTGATGATAACAGGACAGAGAGATCGGGAGAGAAAGAATGAGAGCGAGCGAGAGAGAGAGACGGAGTTTCGACGGTGCCACTGACCCGCCATCATTTATACCGCCAGTGCTCAAGTGCAAGGTTAGCAGCAGCCTGAGACCCCATAAATCACCGCTCTGCTGGACGGAGAGAGGTCGGGGTCGATGCCTCTCACAGCCAACCTCCACTGATGACGGAGTATTTATAGATCAGAAAGAAGAAAAGGGGAGGGAAGATGGAAGGGGAAAGGGTGTGCGTCTCACAGAAACTCAGATGTGATGGGGGATATACAGGTTTGCTGTAGGTTGCTCTCACTTATTTGATCTGTTCTTTTTCCCGGATGGAAAGTTTGTGCAACATACAACCGCCTTGGTTTTTCGAAAAGTCGGTGGCAGAAGATTTCATTTGTTGTGTATTTTCTTAAATTAAATTAATTTGAATTTGAATGCCCAGGGATCCCTGGGCAAAGCCACTGTGCAGCCCCTGCTCCCAAATATCCTATCACAGCACTTTTCTATGAATGAGCACCAAATGCTGCATGTAACAACAGCTATTCTGGTACCTGGTCGTGCTGCTGTTAGCATTATAGACAGAGTAGTAGAAGTGGCTATTACTCTGCCCCACCCCACCCCACTCATCAAGCTTACATCCTGTCACACACCGGCCATCCCCGGAACGGCGCCAGTTCCTTCAAACCATCATGACAAATTTTTTATGTAGCTGGAAGAAATTCATTCTCGTCGCTAGCTAGCAGCAGGAGCTTGTATAGAGGAATAGCAAGACCCAGATCTTGTTTCAGATGACCACATCCACTCATCGGCAAGTGAATTTGCATATTACCTAAATATTTATCTCCAAACTTAATATTTAGGTTTGAGATAAAATAGTGAGTTTGCAAATTAAATATTTAATTTGCAAACTCAATATTTAGCTTTCTAATTGATTAAGGTGTGAATGACAGGTGCGTCCTCCCAGCTGGAGCCTCTTATTGGTCCAATCAGGAAGAGCTTGTAGAGGAGGGGATCCCCTGGGGCAGGAGCCAAATTGTTCTTGTTTGTCAAGTGGAAACAATTATTCAGTCTCTTTTTCATCGGGGACTCGACTCCTCTGCCTCCTCATTTACGAAGCTCATTGGAGATCTCAGCTGATGATTCCCACCGCAAATCTCCTCACCGCTCCTCCCGATCCGCTGTCTAGACACTTCCATAATCCACCAACAACACTCACCTGCCTCTCCACCCTCCAACATTCTTCATATCTGTCATCCCCTGGATAGAAAGACGTGAATCCCTATCAACCTGAACTGCACGACATATGTTGACAACCTCAGCCTCTTTGGGTATGCTCCCCTCCACCTCCGCGAAAACAGTAAGACTTCTGCCTCTTCTCCACTTTTTTCATCAGCTTCAAGAAATGAAAACCATAACATTTCTTTCTCAGTGTCGTCCGGGAATCTCCTGATCCCAGAAGAGAAGTAAAATTGACTTTGGTCAATAAATTGTTTAAACTTTTGCAATATTCTGCCCTACTCAGTGGCACGATAAGTTGAGTGGGGCACAAAAACTCAACACCTATTAGCAGCAACAAAATTCTTTGTGATGCATACAACCTGACTTAAAACAATTAAACAAATAAATTAGCATAAACCACCACACTAGTAAATCCATTTTATATAAGCTAAATGTAATTTAATTTTAACACATAAAATTACAAATAAAGACTCACTCATTGTTCAGCAAGGACAACCAACACTAGATTAATATTTGCTTTTAGTTGACATTTTGCTATGTTTTATTTTGTTTAAAAACATTTTTTTCTTGCTTTTATTCTGTTTTAGTTTTCCTATGTTTTATTCATGTAAAGCACTTTGCATTGTCCTTGTACTGAAATGTTCTTAATCAAAAAAATTCGCCTTGCCCACATTGTCGCACACTATCTAGCAGAACCTAAACGTAACGTGTGCAATTCAAGTATTTTGATTGGACGATCCGAGCTTGGGGCCAGATGATTTGTGCCCCACAGTTGTTTAGAGAAAGCACCTCAAGAGGATTTAGCCTACTGAGCAAGTCAGTTTTCTGGCAGACTTAGTTATATAGACACAACTGTCTATGACAGATTGTTATTGGTAAGGGAATCGGTCCTTTTTACAATATTACTCTACGAAGAACGATCCTGTTCCACTGATTGTTGCGAACATAGAGCTCCACAGCGACATCTGGTGGTGGGGCCTGGTCCCAAATGCAGAGACACCACAGGACTGAAGCAACACAATATTTGACCCAGTATCTTTGTTCAGTAAATAAATATATTTACTGAACAAAGGTAATGTGTCAGGTATTCTGTTGCTGTTGTTGGTGGACCAAAGTGCAGGCAAGAACTTTGGAGTCACATGACGTGGTGAAAATAGGCCCCCTGAATTAAACAACAAATCTTAGAGGCAAGCAAACAGGAACCAGGAGCAGGACAAGGAGACTGACTGGAACAGAGGGTGGCATAACGGAGGATCTGACAATGAGTGTGACTGAATAAATGGGGAGAGACAGTAGGGAAGACAGGTGGAGCAATTAGCACAGGTGAAGAGTGTAGAGGTGATTAGGCTGAGGGGAAGACAGAGACAATAATCTGACAGAGACAGGAGGAGAGCAGAATCTAACAGGAAAACATGCTGAATGAACAGACGTGATAAAAATAAACTCACTGACTAAACCGAGGAAAGGCAGGCAGAAAAATAAGGAGTTGACAGAAACAAGAACAAACTGCATATATCATAATGAACAAAAAAACTAATGACAGGAACCAAATCTACAAATGAACAATATTAAAGATGTGAAAACACAAACAGAACTGCATGATCCCCAGAAAATTAAACGACCTGGGGATCCTGACACAATGTCGCTGTTTGTTATTACTTTACTTAGAAATATAAAAAACTGCACACTGCTGCTCATGTTTTGTTTTTCCGAAACATAGTTTTTTTTTTTACAGTATTACATTTTCAGCTGCAATAACTTATATCACAAACAAGTGATAAATATGTTTAGAGTTTATCATCAACTATATACTTGGTAAATGAACAAGTTCAGCCAATGATCCAAACCATTTGCAACAATCATATTCACCCAGTCTATTACTCCGCTGCTGGTTACTCCACTGCACCAATAAAATTAAATATTTAGTGTAATGCATGTATATGTTTGAGCCACTTGACAAAAAATTCAAATGCATGCACCCAGTTCTTCTCTTTTAAACTCATGATGGAACATTTCAAATAAATCATTAAAGGCCCAGTCATGCCCATGATGAGTGTATGCAAATCTGACCACAGCTGCAACGATGGTAGGTTTCACAGGAGCGTCACTCTGCAGTAACATGTGATATGTTCATGTGGAGAGACAAGCGTGTGAGTAACAGAGGAGACAGTAGGGGGAGCCCATTAACCACACATCAGACCTTACACTGAGCCCACCACTCACTTCACAGACTCCCACCTAAGCCTGTCTGAAACATCTCAACATCTTCCCCATCCCTGCAGCTACCGAATCGACACATTAAAAAACAACGCTGCAGCAGAGTGAAACCTTAAAAGCAAATCAAATATTTCAAGCTGACATTTCCCAGTGTCATTTTGTTGTTTTGTGCAGTCCTTGCCAAGCACAGTGTTTGGACAACACTACAGCAGGTCCAGCATGGTGCTGTAATGACCAGTGGCAACGGATTGTCCAGGCTAAACACTGGTTATGGTCAGCCACAAGATGACTGGGTGTCCTTTGTCCCTTTTTTTTTTTCCTCCTCTTACTGCAGGTCTGATGTGTGGAGTCTGCCTCTCCAGCAAAAATAAACCGTGACACAGGTCCAGATTTTGAAGAACAGCTGAACTTGGTTAAGAAGTTTTTCAGGATCACAACAATTCCTGTTAGTGTGCTTATATTTAAACAGAGAATGGTTTGGATTTTGACTTTTTATAATACATTCAAGGCTGCTAAGATGGGTGAACCTACTGTACTTGTTGTTGGGGGGGGGGGGGGGGAAAAGAAATGCTGGGACTGATCCCACTGCTTAGCGACTAGGACACTTGCACAGAAGCATGTGATCTACTTCACTCTGATTAACTTCCTGTTTAAAGTCGCCACTGAACTGTAGAGCTCAACGCAGGGTATATAACTGTGGACGATGACAATTCAGAAGGGAAAGACAAGCGTTTCTAAAATGTCGGAAATATTTGTTTGCATCACAAATTTTTATTAATGATTTTTTTTTATTTTACCTTTGTTTATACAGATGTTCTCATTGAGATCCAAGAGCTCATCTTTGAGAGAGACAAAAACAATAAAATGTTACAAACACAATACAAGTAATTAAGATATTCGACTCAGTTAAATAAACTAATAAAATGTGACTTAAAAACAAGAGCAAGTTACATTAGAGAATTTCTCTTTTTTTTTTTTTTTCCTTGAAGAAATTTTACATTTCCAAGGGGAATCAAAGGGAATAGTTTCAGATCCTGCTGTAGAGTGGTCCATGTTGATGGGTCCAGTACGAAAAGGCTTTTTTTTTCCCATGATCTGATCGTACTACTGAAGGAGTGGAAGTCCTGAGAGCCAAGTTTGTGGCTGGACTGTCTAAGTGACAGGTATAAGGACAGGTAAGGCGATAACAGTCCAAAGACAGGTTTATAGGTAAAAATGTAGCAGTGCGTGAGTCTACCGATTGATATTGATGGCCAGTTCACCCGAGAATATAAATTACAGTAGTGAGGAAGAGATCTATACCCGGTTATGATCTCTAATGCTCCATGACAGAAAGAATACAACGTGTGCAGAGAGGTGGTTGGTGTATTCACATACACATCATCACTTTAATCTAACAGAGGCAGGACGGTCATTAAAACAAGATGGTTTCTTGCACTGAAAGAAAAAAGAAAAACGGCTAGTTTTATGTTGTACTTCTTCACAACGTTTTCAATATGTGAAGTTATTGTCAATTTTTATGCCAAGGTACTTGTATGTTTCAGCATACCCTAGCATCACCTAATCAAAAAGCTAAATAAGCGTGCTAAAACAATTTAGACATTTTTAGGCAGTTTTTAATCTGAAATTATGCATTTGTATATATCCACAAAATTTCCATTTTATGTTAGAACTAATTGGATATTAATTTCTATTAGTAAGTGATAGGAGAAACATATTAAAAATAAATTTTATGACACACTGGGGACAACTGAAAACCTATAATATATATATATATATATATATATATATATATATATATATATATATATATATATATATATATATATATATATATATATATATATATAAAATGTTTTAACAGGTGATGATTTTAAAGTTAGGATTAACAACTTTGGAATGAGCTGATATCAAAAACTGATGATGAAATTGATGCATTTTCAACAAATAAGAAATAGAGCATTTTACAATGTTTATAGGGAACTGTGGACAACATTGCAGAAATTACAAAAAGAAATCACAAAAAATCATGAAAGTTGCTTTTTGTTTAACAGATCTTAAGTATTTTTGGTAAGTTTGGAATTTTTACAACTATGATGCAAAATATCAAGATTTACGAAATCAGTGGAAAATAACTGTAATCATAGTGCCACTCCATTAAAATCAGACCAAACTGTGTAATTGACAGAAAAATCTTACAACATTTTGAGACAAAGTAAGTGAGGGTAAAAGTATTGTCTGGTTTAATAAAAAACATGATTATTATTTCTTATTTTTTTTAAATACCAAGGAATATAATAGGATTGGTTGCAGGTTTCATATGCATATAGATGTGAAGGTACAATTAATGTGAAATGGTGTATCCAGATGCGCAGCAGAGAATTAGTCAGTTTTGTGCATCACTGAAACAATTTTAAACTTTATACAATCAAACGCTGGAGAACTTGTTGATCACAAGTATGCTTTTTGTCACAAAACCTTTATTTACCACTAAATTTACCTCACCTCACTGGGATGTTATGTTATAAACCAACAAAAATTTGGTTGTCAGTCTAAAAAAAAGATATAATTTGTTTCTCAAACTTTTCACAAATAAAATCAGAACAATCAAACCTACAGTGTGTTAGCATTCGGCCCTTCTGAGTCAGTGCTTCGATAAAACACTTTTCTTTGACATTTCTGCTGCAAGTTTTTTTTTTTTGGTTTTTATCCTAGACTGATGATCTGTCCAGGGTGTACGCCGCCTCTCACCCGTTGACAGCTGGAGATAGACACCAGCACCCCTCACGACCCCACAAGGGATAGATGTCTTAGAAACTGGATGGACGGTATTTCTCCACCAGCTGGAAAGTCAGCCTTCAACCCCAGTCTCAAGTCTTTTGAGTTGCACTGTTTAGCTTCAGCAGTGTCCAGCCTGCCTCCACTGAAAAAAATCTTCCCCACAGTATGATGCTGCCACCACCGTGTTTCACCACTGTGTTTCACCACTGGGTTTTGGTGTTCAGGGTGATGTACGGCATTAGTTGTGTGCTACCGGTAGTTCAGGGATCAAAAGTTCACTTTTGGTCTCGTCTGACCAAAGCTTTTTCTTCTACATTTGCTGTTCAACCCTGCATTACCTGAGGAAAAAAAAATAAACTGGACTTTTATGACTTTCTTTCAATGATACTTTAGCTCTTATTTTATTACTGTATAAAAAAAGTAACAATTGTTATGAAAGCTTGGGATATTTTTCAAACCTAACCCTAACCCTGGTTTTAACATCTTTCTCTTTGACCCGTCTGGTTTGCTCCTTGGTCTTTAAGTTGCTGTTTGTTCACTAATGTTCTCTAACAAACATCTGAGACCTTCACAGAACACACTATTAATTAGGTATACCTCTAAAGCCAATGAGTTACACTGGATTATTTTTTACGGATATCAGAATAAAGTAGGTGTTACATATTTTTATGGGTAAAAAAAAAGTAGTTTTTCTGGGCGAGGGGGAGGGGTCTAGTGCATAAAATCTCACTATAGTACACTGTATATAGTTTTGCAAAGCAATGTTTAATTTTTTAATTTTTCAGGGATACTAGCAGAAATGTACTGACCTTTTACAAGCTAACTTTAACAAACTGGTGCAGAGACTGAAATGACATAAGAGCAACACACACCACTCGATGTCAATCCTTTTACAGTTAAAGTTCTCCTTTCTTCTGACAATTGTGGTGAATATGAGCATTTAGCAATCACTTTGGAAATATAACCGTGAGTTCTTGAGATAATCTGACCCCCCACACCTGGAGATTCACAGCCCACAGTGGGGGTCCCGACCCACTACTTTGGGAACTGCTCTAATCTTAAATGTCACAGACAGTGTTCGTGTCAGCAGTTTAAGCTGTTGATGGCGTTGCCGGGAAAACTCGAGTGGCGCCGATAAGACGCACTTAAAATGTATAGAGATGCTCGCATTTTATCTAAAAAATGTTTCAATACACCGTGAGCTTTGATATTTAAATGAATCAAATCATGATTCTGAAACATCTCCTCACCTCCTCCTACAACCTCCCATCTCATGTTACGCCCCCCCCCCCCAACGACATGAAGGTCAGATAGGAGGGGGTGTTTGATCGATAAGCGCCACCCTCCCCTGGGCTCACCGACAGCTCCTGTCAAGTATCCAGCAGGACTCCTATCAAATGGATCAACTGTTTTCCCAACCCCCCCCCCCCCCCCCCCCCTCCCCCAACACCACCCACCCACCCAGCTTTAAAAGAGAGCTGTCACTAACTGCCACTGTCACATACCAGGCAGGTGCTTTCAACACTCTGATAACGTGCCAAGGAATCTCACCAGCACACACTGCCTGCATGTGTGTGTGTGTGTGTGTGTGTGTGTGTGTGTGCTGCTTATTAGGCATCAGAGTGAGGACCATTTTTCCCATTTCACCATCAAAGTGCGGACCGTTTGTACCAAAGTAAGGACATTTCGCTGGTCCTCGCTTTGTATTTTGCTTGTGGTAAGGTTTAGGACTAAAGGTGTGAATTTAGAGTTTAGGTTAAGATTAGGGTTAGGTGTGCGCCGGTAATGGTTACGTTTAGGAAAGAGGAGGTTCTCAGAAGGAAGCTGCACGGTCCATCCATTCCCTGGACCTCCCATAACCCCGGGCCCTGGCGTCAAGATGGGCACGCTGGCGTGACTTCAGTCCACCCATCCATGAAAAAATTTATTTTATTTTTTTTCCAAAAAAGATCTATTAAAAGTCTAAAAAGTGTTTAAAAAAACTAAGAGAGTCAATCAATTATAGTGATATATATATTATTTGTATTTTAAAAGTAAAAATAAACAAAATACAGCGTTTTGACCTTTCACTCGGTATTGCTCGGGTAAGTAAAGTAAAATAAAATGCAATAACCAAATGTCTCCTCTCTTTGACAGATGTTGTCTGTCTGAGGATCAAGGGAGAAATGTCAGGGTTTAGAGCACAGAAAGGGTTGAAAATCACAGAAAATCAATGGAACCCAACACGAGTCAACACATGGTCCTCACTACACATAGCAAGATGAGAACGTGTGTGTGTGTGTGTGTGTGTGTTCTTGTACTTACAACTAAGAGAGAACATTTCTGCTCATTTTACTAGTAAACAGAGGACTTTGATGTCAAGTGAGGACCTTTTTTGTTCATGTACAGCACTTTGAATCATGTTACTGAAAAGTTATATAAATTTACTTGGCTAGCCTTTCTTTGGTCCTCACTGGACTATGTGTTAGGTTAGGTGTCAGTGAGGTTTAGAGTTAAGAATATACTGGTACAGGTTAGGGTTAGGGTTAAGGTTAGGCCATAAAAAAATCTTCAAAAGTAAAGGAAGTCAAGGCATGGTCCTCACTTTGTATTTTAAAAAAGGATGTATGTGTGTGTGTGTGTGTGTGTGTGTGTGTGTGTGTGTGTGTGTGTGTCAGGGAAAGAGCTGCTGAAAGTTGGCCCGTACGCTGTGGGAGTTTGTGTGTGACCCCTCTGATCCAATTCACAGCTTATCATTTGGGATCGTGATACAAAATTGTAGGCTTCTTCAGCTGTGCGGTTGAAAGGATTTTTTTTTTTTTTTTTTAACAACAAGTCATCGAAATTTGAAGAAACACAAACATTAGCAAAGTTAAAAGGTCAGAGTGCTGAGAAAAAAAAAGGAAGAAAAAACAACGGTTGAGATGAGTTATGAGCCCTGAAAGTTATACTTTTTTTCCCCTCCTCTACTCAACTTGCTGCTTCTCTGTTTGCGTCACTAAAAGAAAAGGTGGGCTCCTCCTCAGTGACCCACAACACAGATGTTGGAGACCTTTCCTGTGAAGTAAAAAAATAAATAAATCAGTGTTTTGGGTGTCCTAAAAACCCCATTCTTAGGTGCTTGTCGTGCTGATGACCGTGTCCTCAAAGCGAGACACAGTAAAGTGAGCTGCAGGCTCTCCATATGTGTGTGCTTATGGTGTCTCAGAGGGGGGGTAGGGTGGAGGGGGGTGCTGAGGGTGACAAGGAGATAGTGTTGGTGATTGACACGTGAAGAGCAACTAAAAAAAATGACCTGCTTTGGAATGTGACAATCTCCCAGCATCCCGTGTTGCTCTGCGTCCTGACGGTGAATTGTTAAAAGCATTCCAGGCAGCTGGGACCGAGGGTGTGGAGAGGGTAAAAGGAGATGGTCGGGGGCTAAAAATGGAGCTTGTTTGCCCTTTAAAGTAGATGAACCATATCCTAAACACCCTACAATAAACTAATGTATACAAGAAGAGTGCATTAATATGTTAGAAACATTTCAAACTTGCATTTTGCCTTTTCATCGGAGACTTGGTGGTCCCCCCTACCAGCTCCTACAGTGACATACAACCCCCCCCCCCCCTTTCCCAAAACCCCGAACCCACCCACCAAGGCAGGCGAGGTGGTGGTCACGCTATGGAGCGGCAAGTTAAACGGACCACACGACAGGGGCAAAAGGCCTCCGCTTACAAGGTCTAATTGGTTCCACAGGTTGCAGACTGCAGAGCAAAGACAGGGACCACAGGAGAAAAGGATGGATCTGTGGAAAGGGGGGGGGTAAGGGGTGGCAGAAGAGGGCTAGGTGGTAGAAAAAGAGACAGGGGTGGGGGTAGAGATTCAGCAAGGGGGGAAGGGGCAATGAGAAGCAAGAAAGGGGGAGAAAAAGAAAACAAAAAATGATAGGAACAGAAGAAAGAGGAGTAACAATGGAGAAGTGAATTTAGAAAAGGAGCAGAGGGGTCTTGTTTCTGTGATACAGTTTTAAAGCGACATTTACTGCAGCAATGACACAGATTTAATCAGAGACATCTGGTGGGTGGGGATGGGTGCTGTCAATCCCAGATGTGTGAATATTTCCTGAAGTTCGGATCATCTGGATATGTTGTTGATCAGACTACTAGCCTGATGTCATTGTCCAGTTTCGGTTGCCTGTTTTCGTCTTTGATTTAGGCTTTTTAATGTCCTGGGTAACAAGATTACTTTAATGTAGTGTTTAGACTGTTTTGTTGGTGTTTTTTATTATTTCCCCTGCTTTTTATACCCTCGTATTCCCCTTTCCGTCAAGACGTTCTGCCTTTAGCCAGACCGCAGTTATAAAGAAGACATTGTTCCTAATCTGTCAATAGATGCTAATTAAAGAGAAACGTTCAGACAAATGTTCATATGCATGATTTAGATTTTACTGTTTTTGCTGTTGAGGCTCAGATGGTAAAAGGGACACACAACGGTTAGAAAGCTGAGATATCACAACAAAACACAACACGGCATTTGCAGAGGAGGACCCCTGAATGTACCAATGACTATCAATTCTAGCCAGAAGATTATACCCACATTGGACCTTTTAATTAGTTATTAGAAAGGTTATTTTCTCGGGGTGTAAAAATTATACTCCAACCAAAATGAGTTTTAAAGACAAGAACTGGGCATGCAAGTTTAAACTTGCAGAGAAGCAACCCCCTACGTTGGTACGGTGGTAGCTATCAAGAAGTTAATAGCACAATTCAAACTGCATATTTGGCCGTTATCAGAAATAACGCTATCTTGTTCTGGTCTTCTTGCTTATTTATTTGTTGTGGGGTATTTTTTTTTTCTACAATGGAGCAGTCTAAAAGGGAGCCCAGTCAGTAAATTTATTTTAATAGGGTTGAGGGCAAGGCCCCCACAGAAGCTTAGGTCAGCCGTCTTTATTGATTCCAATGCAAAGTGGGTTTGCAGTCAACGTTCAACCCGTCTAGCTCTTGATGTGAGAAGAAGTTGTTGAATCTTATATACACATAAACATTCTTGTTTATATATATATATATATATATATATATATATATATATATATATATATATAGATAGATAGATAGATAGATAGATAGATAGATAGATAGATAGATAGATAGATACACACACACTTTTTCTGGCAGTAGCTGAAGCAATCTGAGCAGTGTTATATGCATCAAAGTGATACCAAATGAAGCCCAGGAGCCAGGGATTATCATGATAACATTAATGGGCCTTTCAGACAGGGAGTTGTGCTGTGAGACCCATTATTTTCAATAACTTGTGCCACACCAGGGCAGTTTATTGCTGCAGTGTGTCTGAATTCAGGGGCTGCATCCTTCGAAGCCCGTATTTGTAGGCTGATTATGTCACAGCGCAGAATTCACGAATTATTCAACGACTCGTTCTAATGTGTCCTTCTTTTCCACTCTTTGCAGGATGGGTTTGGTGTAATTATTGTTAATCCTGTCCCATGATACATTGCGGTTACGGGTTGAAGAGAATTACCTGTGCAAATTGCCAGTGATCCGGGTCATCGCAATAGCAAACAGGCTCCAATCGGAGGCCACTAGACTTTCGTTCAGTTCTTTGTGTAAACGTTACGACACCTATCCAGGAGGTATCATCTCACTTGAGCAACCTGTAGTTGGTGCGTTGCTGTTTTTAAAGGACATGGAGGTCCATCCTCCTCGACACATTCTAAGTCAGATGCAAATCAATGACCCACCCACCACTGTCCAGCGTCATTCGAAGCTATTTCTTGGTGTGAGTGGAGTACTAGGTCACCTGAATCATGATGAGACAGCTGATGTAATCTCTGTAGAATGTGTCCTTTAAAAACAGCCATGCCTTGAGATGGACTGACAGCCGTTCCAAGGTGTACCCCTTCAGCTTCTGTGTATGTACATAGTCATTCCTTTGCAGCCAATGTAAAAAAAGTACAGTCTCCGGAGTCACAAACCTTTGATTGTCTGTGTGTATTCTGTGCATCTCCTTTCAAGGTTATATCTCAGCTGCAGCACATTGAGGTGATTCGACTTACCTGTTTGTTGTTCCACTTCTACGTGTCTTTATATGCTTTCTGGTCCATTCTTGAAGGCTCCTGTTGTCTCTCTGTTTCCCTCCCAGTAGTTCTCATTTCACAGTTGTGTGAGTTCTGTTTATCTTTTTTTATTATTGCTAAAATTCTTCATATAATGTTTCTGCCTACCTGCATTGGAAACACTACAGCAACCACTCACCACACATCCAGCAAATATGGAGGCCTGGCAGATGATTTATTAGGATTCTGACCTAAAACCACGTTTGGACCAGCTAGTAAAATACAAACTTTGCTTGAAACTTGGTTTGGCAGAAACATTTCTTTGAGGACGATTTAAAGAAAGTTCGCCACCAAAGTCACAAGATCTTGCCTTAATCTATCGCGTGAAGCCTAGAAGATGATGTCAAGACTGTTAACATACACATCATGATTAAATGTCCATTTCAACGGTTGCACCAGAGAGTACGGTGTCAACCCAAGTACAAGAAGACAAAAGGCAGTAATGCTTTATTTTACGGTGATACTGTGTGAAGAGTTGTGTCCTCAAGGTCAAAACCTGACAGGAATTTCCAGCTAAGAGGTTAAAATTACTCAGAAAACACAAAACTGGGTTGTAAAGGCATGCTACCCTGTAATGGTTACTGTTGTTAACAGTATGCACCGTAAACATTGTATTTTTACGAGGGCTGAACAACAGGTTCTTAAATCGTAGTTCCCTCTATCTGTAAACTTAGATTACCTAATGTCTTTGTCACATTTGGGTTTGTGAAAGATGTCTTTATTCTCAACAATCACGTCAAAATCCATTGCTAAACCTTAGTGAAGTCATTGTTGGCACATTGATTTATTCAAAATCATGTCCCATGAAGCCAACTCTTATGAAGATCTACAGCTTTAAGCGCAAACATTTAAATGTCTCTAGTGCATTTTAAATCTAGGACCTCATATCTTGTTTTTAGTGTTTTCTTTGCTAAGTTTATATCATGTTTATACCATATCATCTATTCCTCAAGACAATGAACACGTCAACTTTATGGCTTCAAAACGCCGCACAAAGCCCTAAAACTGTGATCCCATTAAGAGGTAAAATCTGGAACTGTTCAGCAGATGAAAGGTTGATTTTGTGAGCCCTCCGAGTATTTATTTCTTTTCATACCTCGACAAGCTTTAGTCTGTATTATTGGTAGTTATGGAGCAGAAAATGGAATTCCCAGAAAAGTGACCCGAGGTGCTGTCACACCGCAGGAAATCTTACAAGTCATTTAATCTGTTTAAGAGCCTTGACTTATTGTTTTTCTTCAAAAAAAAAATGTTAAGAGTGGCTGGCAGTGGGGGAAACTTATTGGATAAAAAAATATATATATATATTTTTTTAAAGAGAATTTATTTGTTTGCCTCTGCTTAAAGCTGTGTTTGTTAATCATTATTTTTGCTGAAAAAGTAGGTCCCATTTGACATCTCCATGACATCTGTCTAAGACTGTCTAGACCATAGTAATAACACATGAATTCCTATAGTGAGTGGCATTCCCATTCGATGTAAATTGATCTGCTGTGTGCCTGCCAGGTCTGAGCGAACAAGATCACTGACACCATTTCTGTTTTACAATTTATTTGAAAAGAGTCACTGAGTTTCATTGTTCTTAATCCTCGTGCTTTGGTCCCCTGCAAAAGCTAAGCGAGCGAGCATAAAACTCCGTGGAAGAGTTAATTATGCTAATGTGTTAACTATCTGATTTTCCTACAGACACGCCATGAGTCACAGCTGTCATGATTAAACTGTTACGGTCCAGATGTGCTGAGAAAGGGCGCTCCACAGATGTCAATTCCATGTTCAGAGATGTGTTATGAATGTGTCAAACGTCTAGTAAATGTGAGCGTTTACCATGACTTTTAAATCAAAAAGAACTTGAAACAAAGTGAAATCTGGTTTCTCGGCCATGTGGCAGAACTTAGATATATATATTGGACTCAGATGTATGAAAGTGATAGAGGGCAGCAGCCTGTTAGCTTAAAGACAGAAACAGGGGAGGACAGATAAACCTGGCCTGGTGACAGGAACAAAATCTGATTACCTGCATACCAGCACCTCAATAAGGTTCTGAGTCATTCTTTTTATCTTATTTATTAATAGTGTGTGTTGTATGGTGACAGAGCACAGAGACAGAACAACTGCTGAGGCCATATTACCTCCTGCCAAATAAATTTCACAAGTAATGCTAAGCTAAGGTACATCCAGGCCATAATCCACACAGACATGCACACATGCACACATGCACGCGCACATATCAAATGTGCACTTTCATGTTTGCTCGAATACGCACAATAATGGCAAAAGTAATCAAACTTAATCCTTTTTGTGTTGGCAGGATTTTTGTCTTTACAAAGCTCTCAGTTTTAACATGAAAAAAAACTATGTTGTTCAAAACAGTAACTTACTTATGTTTAAGCCTGTTGCAATAAGCAACGGACTGCTGCCCCGTCTTGACCATACGTCCCCAATTTCAGATGTGCCTGAGTCCAATGTTTTGTGAATGAGAACAAAATGTTGAGTGCAAAGTTGTTAGTTGGTTGCACAGCTTTTAGTGTGGCAAAGTAGTAGAAGAAGAGCCGAGCGTGCCGTCACCCACTCACCCTACCACCCTCTGTCAGCCATGACAGATGTAAAAAATCATGTGTAAAAGCAGCATGTCATAGAATCGAAGGTTGTTCGACCTTCTTGCTCATGATGCACAAAATCCTTTGATGGTCTCTGTGGTTTTAAGCCAAATGTCAGGATCCCCAGTGGTGTGATTACTTATGTTAACACCCCTGGGGATCCTGCAGTCTGTTCTTGTGCACGGCCCATCCCTAAATCCTGATTCGTGTTACCTGTTTAGTTTTCTGTTCGGGGTTTAGGATAATAATATTCTGAGATCTGCTAGATCCCGTTTCTGTTAGCTTCTGTTCTTATTTTAATATTCTGTCAGACCCTTTATGTAAACCAGGTTTTTGGGGTAATCCAGATATCTCTAATAGTTAAGGTTATGTCTCCCTTTCAATTTTTCATCCTGTCCACCAATTTTGTACTAAGTTTGAAATCCCGTGAGATTCTGTGGGATTTTAGTTTTCAAAAGTAGGGCGGTGCCCATTGTTTGGTCAGAGCGCGTTTGGTCTCATGAACAAGGAAGTGTTTGGGATGTTAATGACTTAATATTTACTATTAAGAGGAAATGAACTTATTGTGGACCTTTCTATACAGGCCAGGTCCTCATTTGATGGCGAGCTAACCTATAGGCCTTTTGGCCGAGGAACCTGGATAGACTGCTAAATCTCCATCTGTGTGATAGGAGGCATTGTTGCCTGCCCCACCCCATCCAAAGGACTCAAGTCAACGTTAATTTGGACTAAGATTAGTTCTTTGGACTTTTGGACTGGTTATTGGTTCTCCAACTTGGAATGTTACGGCGTGTGCAGGATTTTTGTTTTGACAAAGTTTGTCTGTATATTTTGTAAATAGTTTTCCTAGTATAAATCACTTTCTGCACAAACTTACTGTCTCCAGTGTGTTAAATACAACCCTGATCCTCCCTGAGTCAAATCTTTAGGTCTTCTGGTAATTAGCCTTACTGTAAATAATTATTTCCTTATTCTAACATAAATTCAGTATCATAAATGCTACATTTATTTCTGTAGTTCTGTTATATCTGTTCCTTCTTAGTTTAGTTAGATTCTTCCACATGCCCGGCCCATTATGTTGTTCGCTGTTAGGTTTTGTTATTCCATGCACCTGCTAGTTCATTGCCCCTGCTTTTCTACAGCCTAATTGTATCACTCAGTTCACCTGTGCCTAATTATCCACCTATTGTTTCCCTTCGTCTCTTTCACTTTAAGTTCAGCCCACTCTTGCATAAACATTATCAAGTCCTCCATCTTCATCCATCAAGCTATCTTGTTCTGGTCTTCTTGCTGTGTTCCTGGTCCTTGTATCATCCTGTAAGCCTTGTCACTCCATTAAAACATAGCTTCATCATTCATCATGCGTCTCTCGAGTTCTTGTCTCTATTCCAGTCACAACACAGCCGTGACATTGAGCTTTAATTAGGTTTTTATTTCCTGTTTTCCTAATTTTTGTAGGCCTGGGCTTTTTTAATAATAAAATAGTAAATATGGCATAATAATCTAATTATAAAATATATTTATTTTTAAAATATTCACTTCCTAACTCTAACCTGCCTGGTTTGCAGTCTGTTGCCTCTGTGTGTTTGGATCCATCCTTAGCACTAAACATTACACCTACTGTAATTTGCTAAAACACATAATAGAATAATCTCTAGAATCATTCTGTTGTAGAAAACTATGGAGACATTGATCTAACACAAACAGAAGAGCTGCATTAACAAGCATTTGTTTTATAGTTAAAGATGTTGATTATTATGTTTGAGTCAATATTACGAGATAGTCTTCAAAAATCCTTAGGTCATGACATCATGTTCTAGTATGAATTATGTCATCATGTGATATTTGCCATCTTAACTGCATCTATTTAAGTCTATCCTATTTATCTTTTTTATTTTTGGTCACAAAACTGTTCTGATTTACATATTTTCAAACTGACTGTGAAAGCTTGCAATTTAAGATTACAATTTCAATTTCATCCACCTTTAAAGCCCTAGGAGGCCCGTGTTCCTTCTTAATCAACAAATGGCTTGGATCAGAAAAAACACTTGGATCTTCATTTCAGCTATAGCAACCTTTGTGTGTTGAAATGTAGCTTTATTTATCCGCTCATCTCCATTGCACCTGCAGACCCACAGCTAAACACACTCCTTGCCTGCAGCAGGCTCCTGCACAGTAACAACAGAGCCTGGTTCAGACACACCAGTTTCGATTATTTGAGTATGAGCCTTTGGTTTTATTTTCAAGTTTAAAAGGGGGAGGCATGCGTATTACAGGTAGAACATTAATAGATATAAATTAATCACCTCTTCATCAAATATGATAATTTTGGTTCATCACTGAATCAGTAAATAGACATACATGTATAGTTCTGTAGTCATATCCATGCTAGACTTCCTTATTTATTTGCTGCAGTTCTTTGGTGCACAAGGTGCACACAGCTAATTTATACTTATATTCATGTAATGCCACCTATTAGTCTGTAAAGGATTACAAAGCCATTTCTAGGGCAAAATAACAGAACAACACCTAACGTTGAGGCTGGTGCTCATGATTCAACAATTAGAAACAGAGCAGGCAAAAAATATCATCCATGAGAGAGTCTCCAGGCCAAAACCACTGCTGCACAAATTGTTGCCAGTTATCAGTAATCTGCCATCATGGGTGACACAACTATTTATTTAGTTATTTAGTGAGTTATTAGGCTTATGAGGTCAATTACTGCAACTGCTTTTTGCATTGTGTTATCACTCAGGTCAACTTTGTTAAATGACAGGAAACAAAGTGCAAAAACAAAGTAAAAGAGCAAAAACAAGAAATCTGTAAGGCATGCATACTCTTTCACGCCACAGAATGTGCAAAGAAGAAATAGAAACTTTAGAAAAATGAATAAAACACAGGTTTCGGGTCAGTATTTAGTAACTACTCTATGTTCTTTCTAACATGACAGTTTGACTGAGATTCTTTTTCAGTATTTTGTAGGAGACGAAGGGTTCAGTCCTCGGTTGGAGGAGATGGGAGCTGAAAGGAGACTATTAATCCTGAAGTCTCTGCAGGCCCAGCATGGTAAAATAATTAGGCTTACCTTTGAAGAGAACTAAACAAACACAGCAGCACTCAACACCAGCAACATCCTCTGTCCAGACTTTCTTCTTCTTCTTTTATGCCTCAAAGTGGCCTTTCCTCTCTGTGTTTCCTCCCTCTGCTACCTGCCATACCGAGTCACCCTCCCTCCCACATCGCTCAGCCTTTCATCTTATGCTGTTCTTTGGGATTCTGAAGCCTCTGTCTCTCTGTATGACGATTCTCCTGGGGAGGAAAGACAAAAAACGAGAACAAAACAGGACAAAGTTTTACACCCGCGAAACTCTGCTTTAAAATGCAGAGTTTTGATATATATTTACATTACAGTTTAGCAATTTTTTTCATCTACTGCTGTATGTTTAAATTGTTTTATTAAATTTTACATTGTACCAATCCATAACATATCATCTCAAGGCACTTTACAAAGTCAAGTTCAATCAAATCCTCCAGAAATGTCCTATCTAAGGAAACTCAGCAGATTGCATCAAGTCTTGACAAGCAGCATTCACTCTTCCTGAAGGAGCGTAGAGCTACAGGGACAGTCGTCTGCATTGTCCATGGCTTTGCAGCAATCCCTCATTCTGAGCAAGCATGAAGTGACAGTGGGAAGGAAAACTCTCCTTTAACTGGAAAGAAAACCTCCAGTAGAACCAGGCTCAGTGTGAAATTGATCCAGGAATCCTTTCTATGATATATGGTAACGGTGTCATAGCTAACAGAACGCCAGACCAGGTGTACCTACTATAAAGTGAAAAAAGACAGAACAAAAAGTTAAAAGTTATAAATAACAAAAAACAGTGCAACATTGGGGAACAGTAGGAGAACTCAGAAGTGAGAAAAATATGTCTTCCAGCAGCCTAAGCCTGTCAGGTTTATTTTTTCCATGGTTGACTCAAAAGCAACAAACACGGAGGCGTCAGTGAATGAAATCTCTTTTATTGAAAGGAATGAGTGGACAGGAACCAGAACCGGACAATAGAAGGATTCTTGACCGCGACTGGAAAATAAAGAAAAAAAGTGAGCCCGAGAACAAGCCAGGAGGTGATTGAGTGGAGCAGAGGCTGAAGTACAGATAATAGTATGATTGGACTCCAGAGGAGGGTTAATACCGGTGTAGGTACCAGATCAGCTCGGGGGCCTGCGCTTCCCGATGACGTCATTATATGGCAACTCCACTCAAACAAACTACATTACGCCCGTGGTCTCCATTTGTTACAAATCAATTTTATTTAGTTAATTTACAGTTATTTTCCAGTAACTTAACTTATAGGCATGAAAACTTTTAACATCATTTTGGAATGCTTCTGTGGTAGTCTGACAACTTAATCGGTAATTTTGCAGGATCAAAGTTACATCTGAAGAGAAATTTCCTTCCTCCAATTTTTTTTTTCAAAAAGTTGTGAAGGGAAACTAAACCATAAACTCTTTTCATTTTTAATAAAAGTCTGCAGCCATTTAAATTTTTTCACGGCATTCATCACTTTAAAATCAATAACGTTTATTCCTCCTTTTTCTACTGATATTACTATGTCGTTCTTTCTGATCACATGTTTTTTATTATTCCAGATGAAATTGTGATGAATTAGATTAATTTTTTTATTGTAGTATTTGGTATATTTAAGATATATGCTGGATAAATTAATCTGGCTATTCTTCCAAATATTGAGCCAACTGTCAAATATTTGTTGATTTTTATTTTTTATTTTTTTGTAAAATGGCTTGAATATTTGTTCTGTTATTTCCAGTGTGGTCCTTGTTAATCATTATACCTAAATATTTTACTTAACTTTTATCAATTAAAGTGGATTGATTATTTTAAATTGCTAAGATTTCACATTTTTCTATGTTCATATTTAAACCTGAAGCTTTTGAGAAAAAAGAAACCACTAAATTAACTAAATAAAATTGATTTGTTACAAATGCAGACCGCAGGCTCAATGTAGTTTGTTTGAGTGGCGTTGCCATAATATGACGTCATCGGGAGGCCCAGGGTACGGAAGAGGATTAGGGCCACTAAAAAAAAAAAAAAAAAGTCTACTCAATTCTGACTTTTTTCTCAGAATTCTGACTTTTTTCTCAGAATTCTGAGAAAAAAGTCAGAATTGAGTAAACTTCTATTTTTTTTTTTTTTTGAGTGGCCCTAATCCTCTTCCGTAGCATGGATAATTTATTCGTAAAATCGTCCGTTTACAAACCACAATCCCGCTCTCGAATAAAACCTACACCCCACTATAATTACTTTAGTAAGTTGTCCAGACCAATCACAATGCGTTTGCGTAATTGCGCAAACGTTAAACCAATCATGTATAGTGACGTCATCAGAAGGCGCAGGGCTCCAAGCAAATCACTGAGGACACTAAAATTAATCAGGAGATCCAGGAACTGCTCTGGAGCTGACTCCAGCCAGGTACAGGAAGCAAATACAAGGAGTCAGCAGACGGCAAACAACAAGGAGAAAATTAGCACGAGATGGTCAGGTACCGCTTTGGAGACCTAAAGCTCTGACACCTTCTCTCTGGCTTCTGCCTCCTTAAATGTGCTGGTTGATTAGAGAAGGAGCACATGTGTCGCTTCATGCTTGCTCAGTATGTGGGATTGCTGCAAAGCCATGGACAATGAAGACAACTCTCCCTACGCTCTTTCAGGAGGAGTGAATGCTGCTTGTCAAGAATTGATGTAATCTACTGGGTTTTCTTAGATAGGAATTTTTTTTTACCAATCTGTATAATGTGATTGAATTTGACTTTGTAAAGTACCTTGAGATGACATGTTTCATGAATTGGCGCTATATAAATAAAATTAAATTGAATTGAAGGTATATTGGTGAAAGGCAAATTCTGATATTTTTTATCTAACTATAGTAAGCTTCTGGGTTGTGATCTAGCTCAGGGACAAACAAGTCATGGCAAGAACATGCAACACAAAGAATAACCTAAAGGATAGATTGAACCCATGAGACCGAATCAAAATGGCTTAAAACTATTTACACAAATCTTTAGTTAGCAGTGAGGACAACACATAAATTAAGAAAGAGGACGGAGAAGAAAGGTGGACTTGAAGAGAGAAGGGGAAAAAAAGGAGCAAAGAGGTATTTGGAAGCATGATTCCCAGAGGACCATTGAATTTCTCTTCTTTCTTTTCTGCCTTTTTTTTTCACAGCCCTCTCACTCCCAGCTCTGCACAGCTGTTTTAGGGCCAGCGGCTTCTTTCTCCAGAGCCCAGATGAAAGAGCCGCCTTGAGCAGCCCTACAGGTAGGTCTGGTAAAGCCATTGCTCTGGTTGTCCACTGCCTAACGCATGAAATAAAAAACGCAGAAAGACAGGGGTGAGTTGGGGGGGGGGGGGGGGTTACAGCCGAGTGAAAAGGAAAAAGAAGATGATGTGAAAACACGGAGTTTGAACAAAGAGGGGGAAAGGGAACATTGTGGCAACAAGGTGTAAAGATGAAGATGCGGAGATAGATGAGGCAGTACCTCACCTATCTATGACCCCTACCCCGACACCAACAATATCTGCTTTCATTGACTTTGTTAAACCGATTTCGATGGTACTTCCCATGTGTGTACAAGACAGTTAATCAAAGCTCAACTCCAGGCCGACTGGGAGAAGAGGGGGGGTTGGTGAGTTAGATTCAGCAGAAAACAACATGCCTTCTCAGACTGAGCTAATGACAACTCTGCAGCTTTTTGTTTTACTGCTTGCAACTGCTCCCTCTCACACATACTTCTTTCCATGCAGATGTCCATATGCCAGTGCAGCTAAATTACTTATACTTTAAGTTCCTCAGGTCTGAGTGAATGATACAGTTGTTTCTGAAACGCATAAAGCAGTGACTGGCAAAAATCGAAAAAAAAAACAGCATTGCCGTGCTCAACGACTGGTAAAGAACTTCAGCGGAACGTTCTTTAATGTCGCTGGGAACACGGCGCTCAGAGTCGTTACGCAAACACATCGGGTTTATGGCAAAACTGCGTCCCTTAATCACTTCTACACACCGGGGTCATTCCCAGACAGTCGTTTCATCCAGTTAGAGACTTATTTAAGTTCTCCGCTCAAGCACGGAAAGGTACTTCAGATGCAATTTGAAGGCTGGATTTTCCAGCTTTTCTCACCGCTACAATTTTCTCAGGCTCTGGCACAGCGACACCACCCACGCACGGTCTTTGCTGTTGTGTGTGTGTGTGTGTGTGTGTGACTGGAGCACTCCAGGTGATGTGTAACCTGTTCACCTCCCCACGCGTTCGTATAAGCTCACTTTAATGGTGTGGCAAGAAACAATTGCTATCTTTACCAAAATGTACTTAAAAGGGAAAATCAAAAGATAAATCGTTAATTTGATTAAATGCAATACAAATATTGTCAAAAGAGGGAAGAGTTTGCTTGTGGCAAATTTCATTGAAGGATAAACTTTTTTTCCATGGATACTTTAGGGTCCCCGATATTTATATCAACATTCATACTTTATACCTGACCAACAACCTAATCAGTGGGTCATAATAATCCCTCAGCTTCACGCTGCTGGTGTTGATAAGTCTAACATGCAGGTTGCATGGTGGCTCTGGTGGTGGAGACTACTTCCTCCTGGCCAGAACTTCCTGTTTTCCAGTCTCGACTGGGATCTCTCTGTGTGGAGCGCTCCCTGGGCAGCCGTGGTTTCCCTCTGTGTATTCCCAGTTTCTTCCACTGTCGAAAGGACATGTTAGGCTGATCAGAGACTGAAATGTTTTAAAGTGTGAGTCAGTGTGCACGTGATGGTGATGTGTTAGCCTTGTGAAGGGCTGGGGACCCACTCAGGGTGGATCTACTTCTTACCTTCTGACAGCTGGGAAAAGGCTCAGGCACCCTGAAACAATAATGTTACCCTCAATTTCCCTTGGACGTTTTAAACCAGTGGGATTTCTTAATTGTTGGGCTAAGTGGCCAGTTTAACTCACAATTAGCAATAGAGTCTGTAACAATGTAAAAAGTAAACAGATTCACAAACAAATGTAAAATACTACGCATGTGTTTGCTTTTCTTAGGAGACAGGCCGTCAAAAGTTCAATTAAACCATTTCTGCAATCGATTTTTCCAACATGGTCGTTCCAGCCTCTGACAAATGGAAAGACTCACAAAGAGTAATGACTGAGTAGAAATTGGATTGATGGCTATTTACTAACACTTCATACATCAGTTGTAATTCTTTAACAGCTGCCGGGAGAAACTGTTCTAAAAATCAATAAAATGCAAGCAACCATATTTGAGATGTTCATATGAAATACTATAAACTACAACCTCTCCTTGTTCCAAATGTTAGTCTGTTTAAAAGTTGTGATAAAGCATCAGCTGCACTTGGAAGGAGGCACTGCTACCTATCAGAGAGACACGGCAGACCTCAATGAAAGCTAGAGATCATAGCATGGTTGTGGAAACAGGAATATTAAAAATTACTTTTAATGGGACTTAGAAGTAATTAATATACAAAGACTGAAAGATACCAAATAGGCATAGTTGGTCTGACCTTTATACATAGTTTCTGCTCTGCAGAGGTGGGTAGAGTAGCCAAAGGTTAGATTCACATAAGGAAATACAACACATTTTTACTAAGTAAAAGTAAAAAAGAAAATTGGCCATGTAGAGAAATACTCAAGTAAGTAAAAAGAAATATTTAATAAGAAGGATACTGAAGTACTGAGTTTTTGTTTGATCACAACCTTTGATATAATTTGAGAAAACAAAGTAATCAGACTGACAGAAATATAAAGTTATGACCAATTTCCGGTATTTTAAAGAAAAAATAGCAAATTCAGGCTGAAGAAACGAAGAGGTCCAAATCAAATTTTGGTTAAAACATGAAGCCTATGAGAGCAATAGTTGCTGTAGTTATATGTTAGAACCGAAATGAACACAAACTTTAAGTGTATGTCTTTGGTTCGTCTTGGTCAAAACAAGTGAAGCAACTCGAGGTGGAAAGAGTAGCCAGAAATTGCACTTAAGTAGGAGTTGAGTTGCATAACTTCAAAATAATATCACTCAAGTACAAGTAAAAAGTACTCTTCTCTCATAAAGAAGATTTGATTTATCTTCTACTCCAGGCACGGGACATCAGGCAAGTGAGGAGATGATGTTTTGGTGTTGAAGTTCCTTTTAGTTACCAAGTCAAAGAAATGAGGTTCTAACTGTTGCTTATACTTTACTACCCCACTTTTCTGGGGTGTCAAGATGTTCTGGTGGTGGGAGTGGCATCTGGGGAACGTGTCTTTCTGCTGGAGGAACTTAATGCTCATGTGGTTAAAGTTACCTGGAGAGACTAGATTGTGAGGACAGAGCTCAGTGATCTGAACCTAGGCTGTATTTTTGCTGGACTTCTGGTCTAAGCGTTGGTTGTCCATTAAAAACACCATATTTGTACATAAAGTATTTTTAGTAATGGTACTTACAATAAATCTATTTTCGGTCACATGTCTATGATAGATTTGTACAATGTATGGGGAGGTGATGGAAGTCTTTAAACAGCCCTAGTACACCTCAACTATTGGTGATGATTAGGAAGGAACGTCTGGTCAGGGCCCCCCCGTTTTGTGAGTTTTTCCACCTAGCCACTTCTTCTAAACAAAGAGCAGCCTGCAAGCTCCAACGCGGCGTCGGGGATGTTGCTGTCCAGCCACGTCTCTGTGAAGATTGCCACACAGCTGTCCATCGTAGGAGAGGCGATCCTATGCCGGATCTCGTCCAATTTGTTGGCGAGTGATCTGCCGGTGGCCAGGAGGAGACTGGGCAGAGCTGGTCTTTGTGGGTTAGTACGTAGTCCACCTCTGCTGTCTCATTTTTTCCTCCTGCACGTCCATCTTCGTCTAGGCCTCAGGAGGAGGATCATAGCCTTTGTTGCACGATGCAGTTCGGGTAGAATAAAGTCCAGTTTCGGTGGCCTGAAGGTTTTGTAAGCTCCGGAGGATTCCCCAGTTCAAGCAGCTCACCTCTCCCATACTGGATTAAAACTTGTAGTAGTGATAAGACGTACAAAAACACTGGGACAAACAAAATAAGCCAGTAGCCTCGGGCGGCTTATTGTTATCTTTTGGTCAGGATTGACGGGACTGAAGTGTGAGCAAGGGCTATCAAAATGATAAAAAGTAAAAGTTTATGAAAAATCAAGGCACTTTCAAAGATGCCAAACAGGGAAGTCTACTTTATACTATTTACATAATTTATTTTGTTCAGAGCCAAGGTGCAATGCGCCTACTAGCCTGTAACACTGCGTTTTTTAATGTCTTGAGTGTTTTCATGAATTGTCCATAAGACATTTGCTGTGTGTACTTTATTGACATCAATATAGTGATGCAAGGATTAAGCTTTAATATTTTTTTTACATTTTTTCATAGATAATGGCGGCACACACAAAATCAAATGAGTGGAAGCTGCTATAGTCTTGCAAGCTCTCTAACAAAGTAGAAAATCACTGGCTAAGTACACATTTGCAACTACATTAACTGTTCTGCTGTCATTAGGTAAATTTAAACTTATTTAATAATTTACAATGTCATATTTTCCTGTCAGCATAATTCCTGAAAATGACAGCAGCGTGTCAGTCCGCTCTTGTCTAATTACTGACGGCTGTATTTGCTGAATCATGTTGTCAATTATGGTACACCAAACTATGGTGGCCTATGTAAAATACATCCAATGATACAATACATACAATAATTAGCCTGAACCCTTTTACTAAAGTGAATGATTAAATAAATAAATACTGACTCTGTGTTTGACTCTATTTGACAATAGATTTTATAAAAACAGATAAAAACTTAGATAAAAAGCAGATAAGCTTATGTCTTCATCTGCTTTACTAAAGCACATTCAAGCAAAGGATAATGAGGCAAACTCAATGCAATTGTATCTATTCAACCAGCCATACATTGTCTGTAACCTGCTTATCCTTGCGGGGTCTTGAGTGATACCTGTATCACCACAAGTCATTGGGTGGAAGGCGGTAAACTCTAAATAACCACTCACGTATGCACGCACATGTCAAGAAAGCCCAAATAACCTGACAGTGAGGTTGATGGACGGTGAGAGAAAGCCAGAGTACCCACAGAGAACCCACACGTACACAGGGAGAACATGCAGACTCCATGCCCAAAGACTCCAGGCTGGGATTCAAACCTGGGATCTTCTTGATGCAAGGCAGCAATGCTTACAGCAGCACCATCAAGCATCCCATAGTTATAACATGTTTGTAAAATCCTTTTTTTAAATAACTTTCTAGTGTTTACTGATGTCTAAAGAAGATAAAGCAAGTAGAGGTGGAACACACAAAAAGAATTAAGGCTGTTTGTTAGATGTAGCAGTGAGTTACATCTCCAGGTTGAAATGCTTTAATCTCATCAGTGCAGCAATCCTTCATGTCTTCCAGCACTAGGAACAAATTGTAACCTTGGGTAACGCCGCGGATGCGAGCCAGCACACTGTTGGGCCGGCTTAAGGTAAATTGCTGTCGAGGTGATGCGGTTTAAGGCGCATTGTGTGGTTCAGGTTGTTGCGACAAAGCAGCAGCGCATAATTACAACAGGTGGTTGGAGAGTTTTTCTTTGCGAAAAGCCACCGAGGTTTTGGTCAAAGAAACGCCAGCAGATGACACTGAGTGAATTACAACATCACACATTTTCTTCCCGGCGTAGCACACACTTACTTACTCCATGCTTATTATTGTTATCAAGTTTCCATTGCATCCATCTTATGCAGGAGTGAATTCTTTCGCCTGGTATTAGAATAATGCCTCTCTATGAATAAAGGTCTCCTCTGGGGATTTTTTTTCCAGACATCCACTCAATCCTATTGGGTTTTCTTTTATTTATTTAATACATTTTTTGCAGTGTCCAATGACTGTTATATGTAAGACTTTGCATGAACAAATTGGGATTCAAATGAGATAAACAGCACTGGGAAGCTAACAGAAAAGGAAAAAAAGCAAGGATCTGGGGCAAAGCTTGGACCGGTTTCAACTCTTTTCTTTAGGAGGGCCAGAAAAAGCCTCTAGTTGGAGGATCCAGGCAGCCGACAGTTAGGTATGTAGCAAAGCGTAGGGGGGGTGATAGCTTTTGATCAGGTTTCAGCTGCAACCTTTCATGTTCAGTCTGGAGAATTTTAGCTAAACCTTTTCGACAGGCCACTTTAGCCAAATGTCGTTAGCAATTGCAGAGACTGAAGCTTTTCTAGATTACGAGTGGCTGTTGTCGGTGACTGCTAAACAGAGGATATGTATGGAGCGCGCGGAGCGGGACCAAGTTTTTCCAGTCAGGTTTTAAAAGTGGATATGTTACCATGAGGCAAATCCTGTTAGTGTGAGATCAGTGCGGATCAACAAGAAAAATGTATTAATGATTATTTAAAAGCTCTACCAGCATCTCCACCTGGATTAATCGCCATGTAAAGAGGAGGGCCCAAATAAAATACAGATATCGAAAACAAACTTGATCCGTTTCTGCTTTTTGTCACCTGAGAACATTTCATAGCTAAATCAAACGTAACTAGTTAAATCCAAAATGTTCCCTAAAGGTCTATAAAAAGAGCCTGCTGAGAATTAGGCTACATCTATTGCTAGTCTTTATGCAACGATAATGAAATTTTGGTGAGACGCTGACGCAGATTTCACATATAACACACAGAAAACAAAGAATGAGCATTCTTAAAGAAGACCTTCAAAAATGCAAAAACACACTATGCAAAGAAAAAGCTAATTTTAATGTTAAGCTGTGCAACAGAAGAGAAATCACATATTTGAGACAATCTATACTAGAGATTAGAAAAGGTTTTTGCCTATTTATAATTTTGTAAAGCTCTGATATAAATTCTGATTTCTGTATCAGTGAACTGTATCAACTTTTTTTCCGAAGGAATCAACAATTTTAACTCTATACTCAAAACTGTAAAACAAAAACATTTTCTCAAAACCGGGACTGACTGTAAACCTGTAATAGCAGTAAAATCCCTCAGGTTATTGGACACAACACATGTTCTTTACTCTTTTTTCACTCCTCGAAACCCAGAAGTGCACCTATTCATTAGATATGAAAATATGTCTGCGAGGTCCAAAAAAAACACAACAGCTGTGTCCAGCAGGATATTTGAGAGAAAAAAAGATTTGGTTTTCTGTCATGTGTGTTAAAATTTTAAATAAATCATTCATTTCTTTTATATATAGGCCAGATCATAACATCTACAACTTATGTTATTTTTCCATTGTGAAGCAAACAACAAATAAGACAAAAAAAAACAGAAAATTTCCGCATGCTTATCTGTTCATTCCCTACTTTAAAGCTTTGGGTCTAAGATTTCTTTCCCATTCCTCGAGACAAAACTGCTCAAGCTCCTTCGTGTTGGGTGGTTTTCACTTGTGAACAGCAATCTTCAAGTCTTGCCACAGTTTGTCTGTTGGATTGGGGTCTGGACTTTGACTAGGCCATTCCAACACATTTAAATGTTTCAATTTAAACCACTGGAGTGTTGCTTTAGCATTTTGCTTCGAATCATTGTCCTGCTGGAAAGTGAACGGATAATTCAGCCAACACAAAAAGAGCAGTTCAAAAGATTTATTAAAGCAACAGGTGTAGAGAAGCTGGAAACTGGCTGGCAAGCACTGAAATGAGAGAGGACTGGTTAGTGGCTGTAGTACACACAGTGGTTTGTTGTGCAAACTGAAATACAGTCACTAACCTTTTTTGAATCCAGGAACAAGCACAGAATCCAAGCAGTGAGTCCAGTAGGCTTGCTAATTCACCACTAAGAGGTTGTTCTCTGGGCTGATGACAGCTAGAGAGCTGTGAAACAGGGCTAGGGAAATCCAGGGAACAGCCCTACAACATACACGGGTGATCAGAAGCAGGCAGAGGCACCAGAGGGTGAGACAGAGAGTGATGTCCAGGAACGGTCGGAGGTCTTGGTCCACAAAGCACGCACACAGGCAGAGGTAATCAGAGGATCAAGAAGAGAGGCTTGGTCAGAGGTGCTTGCAACGGTTCGATGTCCAGAATCAGCAGGCCAAATGGGAGAATCCACCAGTGGCAAGGCAGACAGGCTGAAGTCTTCAGAGCAAACAGAGTCAATTCCAGGAAGGCAAAACAATGAACGCTGGAAGGTCTACTCATGCGCATGGCTTTTGAGGATCTGGCTGTAACTCACTGGGAGAGCCAGGTATAAATGGTGCTCCTCCCAGGTGCAGCAACTTCCAGTGATTAAAGTTGCCACAGGTTCAATTTTAGTTTCATATGACCAGAGGACCTTCTTCCATACATTTGACAAGTTGCATACATGATTTTTTTGGCAAATTCAAAACATCTTACTTTCAACACTAATAGCTTTTTTTCTGGCCACTCTTCCGTAGAGCCCAGCTCTGTGGAGTGTAGGGCTTGTTGTGGTCCTCTGGACAGATCCTCCAGTCCAGGGATCCCCAACCGTTCTGAAACTGAGAACTACTTTATTGGGCCTGTGTGATACGAAGGGCTAACTGTACTCACCTTTGAAATGGAAGAATTAGAGCTCACCGTAACTTTATGCAATATAAACATGTTTTTATTGCTTTTGTCATTTTAAATCTATGTAAATACAACTATGATTAAAACGATAGATCAACTGAATAAAATAACATTTTAGATACAGCTCACTGCAGGCTTGTGCTATTTTTTTAACAGGCTTGAAGGTACCACATATGGTCCTTGGGGGCTACCTGGTACCTGCAGGCACTACGATGGTGACCCCTGCTCCAGTCTCTGCTGTGGAGCTCTGCAGCTCCTCCAGAGTAACCTTTGGTCTCTATGGTTTCGGATAAAAGCCCTCCTTGCACGGTGTGTGAGGTCTGGTGAGTGGTCCTCTCCTGGCAGGTTTGTTGTGGAACCATTGGCTTTCCATTAGAAGATGATGGATTTGATGGAGCACTGAGAGAACATAATAGATTTGAGGATTTTTTTTAACACTGATTTTAACACCATATATATATATATATATATATATATATATATATATATATATATATATATATAGACAGACAGACAGACAGACAGACAGACAGACAGATAGATAGATAGATAGATAGATAGATAGATAGATAGATAGATAGATAGATAGATAGATAGATAGATAGATAGATAGATAGATAGATAGATAGATAGATAGATAGATAGATAGATAGATAGAGATTGTGCCGTCACCATGGGGAATAAACAACATGAAACATGAGACTTCTACAGGCCCTCAGGGGACCGTTTTCACAACAGGGGGGCACTGTATAGAAACCCCTGCAGGAAAACTGAGTACTGAACACAGCCACGGCAGGAAGGCCGTGCCGAGGTCCCCGATGCTGGAAAAGCCGTGCAGAGAGACCACGCTGTGACCAATGTTCACAGGCTGAGTGCAAACATCCGGAGCCATGTAAGCGCATCCCAGGCCGGGGTTCAGGAGGAGTTTCCTTCGAGCTAGCTGTCTGCTCGCTGCTCAGATAACCAGCTTTACCTTGGAGTAATTCACTGCAACCAGACGCCCCGTCGCCACAACCAGAGACAACGACAGATATTTGGTAGAGAAATAAACAGGGAAAGTTTAGAAAGTTTCTTTAAACTATTGTCCTTATTTCAGCTGTTTGGGCTGATATTCATCGGACAATACCTTACAGACCGAAAGTTATTTATTAAACAACTTAGTGCGTAATGGCACAACACACACACACACACACACACACACACACACACACATATATATATATATATATATATATATATATATATATATATATATATATATATATATATATATATGTGTGTGTGTGTGTGTGTGTGTAGCAGGCATATTTGTAAGGAAAACCGTGTTTCATGTATTTGTACATTCTTGCATATATATCCTTGCCCCCACCATCCCCTCCTCCAACTTGGGCCCAAGTCAACTGACCAAGTCTTTGCTCGGTTGTCCTCCCCTGTTGGCGGCCATAATGTTAACACTTAACAATGTTACCATACCAAGAGTTATCTTTTCATTAAAAAGTCATCATTCTTGTTTACTATTAAGCAGAATATGTGCGACCTATACCGGTACATATAAAAGTCTGATTTAATGTGCAACTACGAAAATAATAAATGTTATTATTTCAATGTTATTTTGTCTCAGTTCATCTAACTCCAAAACACAAATTTCAGGCTTATTAATTTCCTTTCAAACTGCTACACCTTTCTTGAGTTCATTGATCTAAGGTTTGCAAGTTTATTTTACCTTATTTTTTTTTGTATGATTTGTTATCAGTCAGCTAAACTTACACTTTTGATGTTTAATGGCATTCACCTGGAATTTATTTTATAGTTATTTTAACCGTTGCTTCAAACAAGGATTAAAATAAAGTGCTGAACTGTTCCATATGGTGAATTCACTTGTTGCAATGTCCCGCTGGAACTAATAAGGCAGTCCATTTTCACCCTCTCAGTCTGCTGCATGGGCCAAAATGACTGATTTACAGCCTAAGACGCTGAACAAACTCTTATAATTATGAATGTATTGTAATTTGCTCTCATACAGCCGCTCCGTGCAGCAGTGCTCCATCATGTTCACACGTGGAGGGTGTGGGCCTGCATTTATAAAGCTTTACACGAAGGAGTTGTTAGAACAATAATCGCATTCGAGACTGTAGATCTCAGCAGTAAAAGTTCTGCCCTGATTTTTTATTTTTTTTTAAGTGTACATTGAGGCACCCACGTTGATTAAAAAAAGGTTTGGTGTCACCTGATCTCAGATATTCAGCAGAAATCATGGAGGGTTTAGCTGCTTTTTTTTGTTAGGGGACCTGTCTTGGGTTGTGAAAACTGTTTTAGTGGCAGATGTATTGTAGGAGTAATAGCTGGTTCCCTATACACATATCTGCTGCTTCTCTCATTTGTATTAGTCCTCTGTATTTATTGTGTAATCTTTCTCTGTTCTGAAAAAATAAATCAGGGGGATGGAATTCAAAAACTGTTGTTCGCAACATTACCCTGCAGCTGATGTTGGTGGTGAGTCCGTAAGACCCTGCACAAAGTAAAGCAGTCACAGAAAATGACCAGATTGTTGATGGATGTGAGATTTCTTTAGTGCACCAGTTAGATAAAAGCATTATTTCAATTGTGTACTACTTTGTGAGTGCTAATCTCAAATTTTGGGTATCCCAAGGCTTTGGGCCTTCTTCATTTTATTCTACTAAATACATTCCACATACAGATCATATATACGTTTCACAATATCTTGTGTCACTTTTATGCAGATGATATGTGGATGTACTAAGCGTATTGTCCCTCTTATAGGCAATAGACTGGTCATTTGAATGTTGCCGCTTGGCTAAACAGGACTCTAAGGCTACGTTCACACTGCAGGTCTTAATGCTCAATTCCGATTTTTTTGTGAAATCGGATTTTTTTGCGCTTTTTTGCGCTTTGTGGATCTGGAGAAGGCATTCGACCGTGTCCCCCGGGGGATCCTGTGGGGGGTACTCTGGGAGTATGGAGTACCGGACCCTTTAATAAGGGCTGTCAGGTCTCTGTACGACCGGTGTCAGAGTCTGGTCCGCATTGCCGGCAGTAAGTCGGACTCGTTTCCGGTGAGAGTTGGACTCCGCCAAGGCTGCCCTTTGTCACCGATTCTGTTCATAACTTTTATGGACAGAATTTCTAGGCGCAGCCAAGGTGTTGAGGGGATCCGCTTTGGTGGCCTTAGGATTGCGTCTCTGCTATTCGCGGATGACGTGGTCCTATTGGCTTCATCAGGGCGTGATCTACAGCTCTCACTGGAGCAGTTCGCAGCCGAGTGCGAAGCGGCCGGGATGAAAATCAGTGCCTCCAAATCCGAGACCATGGTCTTGAACCGGAAAAGGTAGAGTGCCTTACCTGGGTTGGGGAGAATGTGCTGCCCCTAGTGGAGGAGTTCAAGTATCTTGGGGTCTTGTTCACGAATGAGGGGAAGATGGAGCGGGAGATCGACAGGCGGATTGGTGCAGCGTCTGCTGTGAAGCGGGCGCTGTACCGATCCGTTGTGGTGAAGAGAGAGCTGAGCCAAAAGGCGAAGCTCTAGATTTACCGGTCGATCTACGTTCCTACCCTCATCTATGGTCACGAGCTTTGGGTCGTGACCGAAAGAACGAGATCCCGGATACAAGCGGCTGAAATGAGTTTTCTAGGTTTTATGAGTTTTGTAGGAGGACTGGTATACTCCTTCCAGGACTCAGAAAGGGGTCAGGAGGAGCTGACAGCTGACAGTCAGCTTTTCCAGGTTCTATGATTCATATGTGATCTTTTAAATGTAACTGTTGTGAATTTTGATCTTTTTAATTTTATTGCCTTTGTTTGTAGCACTTTGAAAGACTTAAAGGGCACAATAAATAATATTCATAATTTTATTAATGTTATTCCAGCTATCCATTTTCTCTACCTGCTTATCCATGCAGGATCACAGGGGAGCTGATGCCTATCTCCAGCGGTCAATGTACAAGAGGCGAGGTAAACCCTGGACAGATCTGTTGATGTTATTATTATTTTTAATAGTTATCATCATTATTACCTCCAACGACCAGATGGAGGTTTGAGTCAACAGGGGCTGGAGAAGCTCTGTCACATTTGACATTACCGCCGTCACTGATACACAAAATGGTAGAATAATGATAAACAGGGATAAATCTAATCTGTTAGCTCTAATATTTTCTTATTTAACTCAGACACAAAATAAAAGTAGTTTACTCTGTTTTGCAGAACTTCTGCTGACAAAACAAAAAAAAAATCCTTTTTTTTAATAATTATTAATATTGTCTGTAAGAAAAACCTTAATAGCAGAAATTCTTCATCCATTAAATACAGTTTTGTGTGTTCTGGGTGTCAGCTCCCAAACTGTCAGTAGTACACATAATTAACTCATTTAAATGGGGCAGACCAAATCCGTTTTGCTCATCTTATCTATTACGAAAAGCTTTGTAGTTCAGCTGCAACACGGCGATTTATTGCTCACCCAGTTGTTTTTCGTGCCCATGCAATTTAGCGGCCCTTAATTGGAATGTTTGAAGATCAGGCCCAAAATGTTTTTGGCCAGTCAATGTCTGTTTTTATCATTTGAGCAAACAAAGCATGTTGCTGTGAAAACCTTTGTTTACTGTCATCTACATTATCGCGATGCACTTTTCACGTCTATCAACGACAAAAAAAGACCTTGATGCCTTCAGTTGGTCCAGATCTGCTCAGCTTGACTCTTAACTGGAAGAAGCAGAAGAGCTCACATCACTCCTACTTTAATGAATTGCACTGCTTATCTGTTCATTTTGGAATTAATTTAGACTTTATGTAACTTAGAATAGAACAGAATAGAAATACCTTTCTTGTCCATCAAAGGGGAAATTCATGCGTGACAGTGGTAAAAATACGTAAACAGGACACCTCAGATTTATACACTAGTTTAAGTAATATGAATAAAAAATAATAATTTAAAATTAAGTTGTAAAGCAGAAATGAATGAACTTATCAGAAATGCAAAGAAATTCTACTAAAAAAAGCTCAATTTAAAGTTAAATACAAGAAAGACATCAGCTGTTTTACAAAGCAATGTGAGAAAACTGTGCAAGATGCGTGATTGTACAAGCAAAGACCTCAGAAAAGCTAAAGCATGTGACAGTGAACATTAGCGTCTGAGAGACAAATGATTCTTGATCAGTTCAAGAACCCATAAAACCAGTTGCATGTTTGTAAGCACTTAATATGAGTCTGTTGTGAGCAGCAGAGATTATAAAGTCTTTAAGTTTAGTTAGTCTTTTAGGGTCCTGAATGATCAAACTCCTTCCAATTTTACTGAATTGTTAAAGCCTCACTTCAGCTCAAGGCTTTGGGTTTTCAAATCCAAATCTGCTCATAGTCTCAAGGGCAAGATGCAAAAACTAAGGGGATTGGTCTTTTCAATTGTTACACTTGGAAAGAGCTCCCTTTATTGTCTTTAAGTTATTCTTATTCAAACATTTTTTGTCTTTGAGATAATTTCAAATTTCATTTTACTGTTACTTTTAATTGATCCGTATAATTGTTTTCGTCTTAATAATGTTCAAATTTTTTATCTCTTTCTAATTGATGGGTTCTATTATTTCCATCTTTTAAGGGACTTTATAGATAAAATGTATCAGTTGCTTACCTAATAGATCACATTTGTACTCCTGACAGGCAGATATTTACAGCTTGTTGTACTTCCCGTGCAAACATGCAGCGGTCATCGTCCCCTTAAAGGAAACCCTGCACCTCTGTTGTCACGAAGAATAATTACAGTTCGACTGCATGATGTATCATATGAAGCCATGCTGTGAAAGTAGCACTTGAGGTCCTGGGACGAGGTTTTCACACTCAAATCAAGCAATTGTGAGCGGAGAGCATGTGTAGCCGTGTAAAGAAAAAGGCCTTTAGCTGTCATGTGAAAACCATTGTGCTTCGTGTGTTCACATGGAATACATATTACTTTAAAAAAAAAATAGCATGTCAGGGTCTATCCTGAGGGACCGCCCCCTCAACAACCTCTAACCTGCAGTAAGGGAATAACTTAATGTAAATGTAGATTTTCTTACGTACGTACATGCCAGGGAATTTTTTTCCAATTGCTGATAGAAAACGTGGTCTGCAATTCTGGACATTGTGACATGAATGAGATTAATGTGACTGGGAATAACTGCTGGTTATACTTATTTACTTTTATCCAACGTGCCAATAGACAGAAACAGGACTTAAACAACGCTGAAAGGGGTTTATATTCATTCCAGCATGTCTTTAATGTGCCTTTCAATAGATGGGAATGGCACTGAAAACTTTATTTCAAAACATTAAATTCAAAAGGTGAAACTGTTACATTCATTACACACACCGTGATATATTTCAGGTGTTTCCAGTTTTATTACTGATGATCATCATGGCTTACAGCTAAAGAATACGCAAAATTCAGTTTCTCAAATAATAAGAGAGCATTACATACAAAAAAAAACCTGAAAAGTCAATGGCCATCTTTGTGATAGTCAGTGGTTATGATGATTGACCCAAAAGCAGGCAGGATGTAGGTAGAGGCAGCAAAAGGAAGCAATGAGGAGCAAACTGGCAACACTGGGGAACAGATTGGCAATAGAAGGATATGACTGAACAGAAGAGTATTTATACTGAGGAGGCTGATTAACAGGACCAGAATCAGGTGAGTCCAGTCAACAGCGGCCACTGAGGAGCAAGAACTGAGTGACTTACGGCTCAAAATGGCTATGTGAACATTATGAAGAGATCTGGATGAACACAGGAATGAATAAAATAACTAAACAGTAAAAACAAGGATCAACTAAAATGCTTAAAAAAACACTAAAATGATACAGAAGTCAACACCAAAGTAACAGAACCAAAGCCTATGACTTGACAATTTTCCAGCATACTGTCATCGGCACAAAAGGTTGTTGCTAAAGAAGTGGGCAGCTCATAGAGTATTCAAGCATATTAAAGAAAAGTTGAGTGGAAGGAAAAAGTATTGAACAAAAAATAAAGCACGAACAAAAAATAAAAAAAGACTGCCGTCACCGCATACAGACATATATCCACACCAAGAGCTATAATTGTAGCTTTTCTGCTGTTTAAGCCGCTCCTGAACCAGAGACCAAGTCAAAAGCATCTTACCAGAATGAACTTCTGCTCTGTGGTCTAAAGCCCTCTTTTCAGATAAAAGTAAATTTGACATTTTATTTGGAAATCAAAGTTCAAGAGTGTGAAGGAAACATGGAGAAGTGCAAAATCTAGTTTACTTGAGCTCTAGAGGGATGCTGATGATTTGAGGAATAATGTCATCTGCTGGTTTTGGTCCGCTGAGTTTCTTCAAGTCCAAAGTCAGAGCAGCCGTCTACCAGGAGAGCAGTTCAAGCTTCACTCTGCTCACAAGCTTAATGGAGAAACTAAATCAATTTTCCTGCAGGAACGTGACACCTCCAAGCACTACCAAAGGTACCAATACCTGCTTTAATAACTATGGTATCCCTGCGCTTGATTGGCCACAACACTGTACTGAACTAAACCCCACAGAGAACCTATGCCAACACCAGAGCCAACAATACAGATGAGCTGATGGCCGAGGCTCCATGTCACGCTGCATTACTGCAGTAACTCCTATAGAAAGAATATTCAGGGCATGTAGTAGGCCTACATTAAGGTGTTTGTGGGGGGAACACATTTATGAATTAAACATATGTCTCTGATTAAACTTATGTAAGATTCTAATTTTCTGTCGTTTTTAGGAATTGAAATACATATCAGACATCTGTGCGTAATGAGTCCATGTATGACTTTCACTTTTTGAACGGAATCGCTGAAATAAATCACCTTTTCGATCATGTTGTGATTTACTAAGATGCACCTGTAGCCACACGGTGAAGGAGTTGGTCCGTCTGAGCTGTTGGAGGGTTCGCACGCAGATCGCTGCAGGCTCGAGCGTCCTAACAAGGGTTCGGTTTCATCTTGGCTCCAGTCTGAACGCTCCGCCCGCTCTCGCCGAGGATATTGACTTTCCCGCAAGTTAAAGTATTTAAATGTGGACGGGAGGCAGATGCTGTTTGTGGGACTGGAGGCGACCGCAAAGAGGAGCGCGCGTGTGGGTGGAAGGACTTTACAATCCGCAGCGTACAGACAGACAGAGAGAGAGAGAGACAGACAGAGAGACAGCTCGGGCATCTCTGCTTGCCACTTTCAGACAGAGACGCATCATCTTTCTGGACAAATCACCTCGCTCTTTAGGGAAAATAGGAATCTCATCCATGACGCGTAAAGATCCGTGCCTAGAACTAAAGGGCACTAAAGATGGATTAATCTCCACTTCAGAACATCATTGTTGAATAGCTGAATGACACAAAGAGGGGTTGATGGCAGGAGCTGGGGTGACAGCGACCCTCTTCGCAGGACTTCACTCGGTGGATTAGCGCCGTAGCGCCTTTTAACTCTTCCAGACTTCTTCCTCCACGCCGCGGAGCGGAGCGGACCTGCGTCGGAACTCTGGCAGTTCTGGACCTCTTGATTGGCATGGGTTTGGCTTTCAGTGCGCAACAAGGAGGTTAATTCAAACTCAACCGAAAGCGTCCATCTACAGGGAATTTCATTTCTGAGAGCTTCCAGCACCGAATCAGCGGAGTATTCATGAAGCAATATTTGAACTATTACAGGATGAGGCTGAGAAGGTTAGGTTATCTGTAAGTGAAGAGCTGCTATTATGCCGTCAATGCCAATCATATGACATTTTGTGCAAAAAAATAATAATAACTTTATTCATTTATTTATTTTTTTGCTGTTTACGCTGCAGGTTACTTCAGTTCGCGGCGCTCTGCTTTTACGCACAGGTAACTCCCATTTCCAGTCCAATAAAAAACAGAATCATGCCGCATAAAGTTGTTATTAATTTGAGTAAAATTTAAAAGGTACCTGGTCAAATACTTAACGGCAAGTAGCGAAACTGCCTTCAACAGGCTGCAGTAACAATGAAAACATTTTATTATGAGCGCTATGGCTGTTGGCAACTATTCAAACATCTTGAAAAATGTTAAGCTGCAGCCTAAAAGGTAATTGTTAAAACACATGTGGCTGCAGGACGGTTGAAATGATGAGGGCGCAAAAAGGGAAAGAGGAAAAAGGGGGGAAAAAAATAAGAAGTCATGAAAAGGTGAAAGATCATCGGTGGTAAAAAGAAGAAGGGGGGAAAAAAGAAAAGAAAAGAAAAACAGCCTATCAGAGTGAGAGCGTCTCCAAAACAGGCCACCCATAAATCAGAGGAGACAACGGGGATGGTGCAGTTATTGGAATAATAATAATAATAATAATAATAATAATAATAATAATAATAATAATAATAATAATAATAATAGTAATAATAATAATAATAATAATAATAATAATAATAATAATAATAATAATAATAATATCCATTCTGTGTGATGGCACATCTTCTATCTTCCCGGCAGAACACGGTGCAGTCGCCTCCTAATTTCAAGCAGCACGTGACCGAGCAGAGCCGGCTGTCGGACCGCATGAGCCGCAGACTGACCCGAACCTACCAGTTGTACAGCCGAACCAGCGGGAAGCACGTCCAGGTTCTGGCCAACAAGCGGGTCAACGCCAACGGGGACGACGGCGCGGTGCACGGTAGGAAAAGCAAAACCCCGATGGGCAACAGAGAGGGGGCGTGTAGGTCGTAAAAACATTCAAATGTCATTGATAAATGCTGATTTGGTTATTTGTTGAAAATATATTGTAATTTATTTTATCGATTCCTCTGGCAGAGAAACTGATGCTGAGTAGCGTGTCTGCTTCAAATGTGCAGAACCGCTAAGAAGCCATTAAGATTTCATAAACTTAATGATTTTTCCAGCTTGTTAAAGAAAGTTCCCAAATCAAAAGTGGCATCTTGCGGGAATGAATGACTGGTATTCCTCTACATCTGTTTATGAGCAAACTGGTAAAACCCCTAAATGACGCTCTGTTGTTGAAATCAGCTGATTTATTTTATTTTAATTCTTTATTTTTGAATCATAGAGCAGGTCCCACACATAAGCAAACCCAGCAGGTGCTTGTTGCCCCCAAGCCAGCAGAGGGCCCCCAAGAGCCCTTGAATTTGCACACTATGAACTCCATGAAATTATGTCTGCAGCCACATTTATAATAAATTAAGCAGCAGTTTTTTTCCCCCACTTGGTGGCTTAATCAGTAGAAGGCATTGCCATTTTTTAAATTTGTACCCCAGAGATTTGGGGTTTTCATTCACATATTCATAACTCATTTCTGTATTTACCTAGCCAAGAAAGCAGAGATCCAGCCTAAACACAAAGAGTGTTTTGTGATAGTTGTGACATGGCTCACTGCTCAGGGCGGCACAGCCGTGGGGTCAGTTGTGAACAAGTTCTCTAATGCAAATTTGATTTTCAGTCATAGGGAGTGGGTAATACCCTGTTGTTGTTGTTTTTTTTTTCTTTTGGCACAGTGTAAGAACTGTAAGTAAATAGAAGCGAACGCCCCAACTGCGTGCTGAAACCCTCAAAGCATTCTTTTTCTGTTAAATTCATAAACCAGGAGTTCCTGTTGATTAAAATGATTCATTTACACGTGTTGTGAGAACATTTTAAGAGCTCCAAGTTTACAGGAATATATTTTTCTTTTCACATTACTTCGGAAAAATATTTTCTCAGTCCTGTTTTCAAAAAGGGCACACCTTAAAAATGGTCACCAAATAATTACCGGACGTTAATTAGGCTGAAAACAGTTTATAAAACATTAATAAGCACCCACAGCTTATTAGGAAAGAGCCAGAGAGGAAGCAAATGTTTCATAAAAGGGGACATTCAACTGCGCTTGCCTATGTATTAAACAACATTGTTTTCTTTATTGTAAAGTCTAAAACATGTATTTTGTTAGCTATGACTACTTGTCATTTATAAATGAGAAATGCTCCATTTTAAAGTGAGGGGATATTAATATCACATTTGTTTATTTATTAGCATTTATTAGTTTGGTTAATCCTTTCATACATTTTTTTAAATTACATTTCATGCTCTTATTTTAATATGCTTATAAATGTTTATTGTGCTTACAATATAGTAACCTCATCAGACTTAGGAAACTCTAGATAATGAAAAGATGAAAAGCAGCAGGAAAGTATACGGTTGAATGATGGCTCAGTATTTGGCAGGGCACCGGTGACATTTTCACCCTCTCTTACCGTTAACCAATGCTCATTAATGCTGGATAAATGATTTGTAATTTGTTTAACAGCCATGCATATATAGTAGCCTGCCAGTTTTATGTATAGAAACGTATTAATGTATTGGTTGTAATCATGCAAAGGATTAAACGAGTTTGATAACAATCTTTGACTCAAAAATGTAACAGTAACAGTTTACAATAAGGGTCCCCTAATAGGTGGCTAATAAATTGTTTATAGATATGTTATCAATTATTCTGCAAACACTTTATAAACCATTCATAAATGTTTATTGTGTATCAATTAAGGGCAAGCAAGAGACAAAATGGACCGGTTTGTGCTTACAAGGGAGTAAGCTAGTCTGAAATGTTTAATATAAGCAACTGCAGATGAAATATGTAGCTGAACAGATTAGTCAGTTTTGCCTCTGCCATGCCCTTAAATAATAAATACTTAAGACTGAGTTATAAAGTGTTTCCAGATTAATTAATACAGTATCTATAAGCTATTTATTAGTCATCTATAAGGGGAGCCTTGTTGTAAAATAGTACCACAGGAAACATGTGTAATTTTGCTTTTTAGCATTTACATTTGAGCACACCCAATGAAACTTGGCTGCTCCGTCTGGACTTTTTAGAAGTGCTGTGGATGACTTCCACACTAAGTAGTATAGAGGAGGAAAAAAAGTGTTGTGTTAAACCAAGCTGATCATTGTGCATGATTTTAGCTGCAGGTGAGCTGCATAGGGTCACCCAGAGCCTCGGCCTGGCCCCTGCCTCCACCAAGCTTCCCCTGCGCACTCCTAGCCTCTTGGACTTTATGGGGAATTTTCACTGGTTTGCAACTCAATGTGTGACTCAGTTTATAAGCGGCGGTTGAAGTCAGCATCTTTCTCTCCGTTCCTCTCCTGTGTGCACTTTTCAAATCTCTTGAAACTCACAGAGAGTGGGAGTCGCTCCCAAAAAAGCAGCCCAAAGCTCCGACCGCTGCTCCGCGCTCGTGGTTGTGTGTGTCCCTCCGTCCGCAGTATTCCCACCGTCATTTATCCTATCTGAGCTGCCCAGACGGAGCACGCTGTTTGACAGGCACTCAGCCACAGCCAGGCCCGTGTGAAATCACTGCCATTTGATGCTATCCACCAAGGCCTGGATGCTGCTGCTGCTCGATCACGGACGACCAAGAGACAATCCGTGTTGTTTTACCTACTCAGGCTGAGCATCTGCTTTGTTCGTATCGCACTCATCTTGTTACTTGTTTTTTGTCTGTGCAGCCAAGCTGGAGGTGGAGACGGATTCCTTCGGGAGCCGCATTCGCATCAAAGGGGTGAAGACGGGATACTACATATGCATGAACAAGAGGGGGAAGCTGATTGGCAAGGTGGTCTGGAATCAATGAAGCGACGTCTTGAACGCTTTTCCTTCACTCTGGCTTGTTTCATAGCAGCACGAATTGTTTGGCCGCGTTTAAAGTCGGAAAAATGATCGCTCAGAGTTGCGTGGGAATAAAAGATGACGTTCAAAGCTCCCTAAACGGCGCAAACCTCTCCCCTGTTTCTTTCACAGCGAAAAGGACGAGGCAAGGACTGCATCTTCACGGAGATCGTCCTGGAAAACAACTACACGGCGCTGCAGAACGCCAAGTACGAGGGCTGGTACATGGCCTTCACCCGCAAGGGCCGCCCGAGGAAGGCCTCGAAGACCAAGCAGCACCAGAGGGAAGCACACTTCATGAAGCGTCTACCGAGGGGCCACTTGCTGAGCGAGAGGAGGCCGTTTGACGTCCTCCCTCTGCCCGTGCCCGGTGCAGCCTCTGAGCAGGCGGACTAAACATTCCCATCAGCGGCCCTCCGGGGGTCGCTGAGGACCGACCGAAGCGCGGCTGAGGAGGAACCGCGCAGACGAACCACTTCAGGAGAAAAGCAGAGTGTGAACTCATGTGCCCACGCGTTCTATTTGCCTCACTTCTGGACTTCTTACGTAATTCTTGGTTTACTGGGTTTTATGTAAACTATCTAATCTGCTAGTTTATTTACAGACTGTAGCAAGTTTCTCTCTCTCTCTCTCTTTTATTTTTATTTTATTTTTATTTTTTTGGTTATTAAACCGGGGCGTTTTGCATTCTGGAGGGCTCAAAAATAATCTCACCAAGCGTTAAGACGTTAGCCAGCTCAGCATTAAAGAATGTTTAAAAAGTGAAGCTAGACGTGGCAGCTATCTGTGGTTACGGCACCTCTCGCTCTCAGTCGACGGGCTCTCTCAGAGAATTATGTAACCTGTCCTGTTTTTCTACATATATGGATATATTTTTACTGTAAAAAAAATGTAAATTATATCAAATGATGAATATATTTATTGTAGAGTGTATATTAAAACCACTAAAGAGTTTCGTAAGCTGCTTGTGTGCTCTCTCGTGGTTGTTTTGAAGCTAGACGCTAGCATACCAAAGTTGTCCCCTCCTCAAAAGAAAAAGAAGAAAAGTTGTTTTCTTTCTTCGTCTTCTTCAAACTGAAAACCTAGATAACTGAGGGGCAATATCTGTGACAGGCCATTGAATTCAATGTGCTCAGCAAGTGAGACTTGGGCCTGAATGGCCCGAGCTATGCATTAAAAGCGATGAGGTCAGCCCACCATTTTGGCCCAAACAAAGGTTACCACCATGTAGTTGCATTTCTCACGATCGCGCACCGTAACCCTCTGATCAAATGGGCCCTTTGTGGGACCTCATATAAAAGGGCATGTTATACAATAGCGGGTTCGAATAATAACACGAGGAGGGGTCAGTTATCAAAAAGAAGCCAGTCACACAGGGGGGAGGAGGAGGGGGGCGCCCGGAGAGGAAGCCGAGGGGGGAAAAAAGCACCATGGCCTGTGTGGCAAAATGTGGCATCGACTGAAAGAGGCGGAATGGCTGGGAAGAGGCATTCGGGAATGAAAAGGAGGCAAGAAAGAAACCCTCTTCCCAGAAGCAGTTGAGCATGACCGTCAGAGGCCAAATGACAGGGGAGAGGAAGACCCTGAACAGAGCGGCTCGGCTTCTCTCACCGAGCATGAGCTGGATGTCAAACTCGTTAGTTTGGGCCTCCTGCTGCAGGAATATGGAGCGTACCCCCCTCCACCACCACCACATTCACTCAAGCTACAGCCACAAGTTAGAAGCTATTGAAATGGGATTTTTATGTGGCAGACTAACACAACATTGCACATCATTGGGAATTGCAAGGAAAATTATAGATGTGTTTTTTTTTTTTTTATAATTATTATCTACAAATAAAAATGTGAAAAGCGGGGAATAAAAGCACATTTAATGTGGTACCCCTGTGTAACATTCAGCTCAACTAACTGCCGGCTGATGTTAGCAGATTAGTAAAGAAAGTCCACCTATGTGTGATTTTATGTCGGCATAAATCCAACTGTTCTGTGAGGAACTACGGGCTTTGTTGAGATAAAATGTACTTAATTGATCCAAGAGTTAGGGAATGATCAGACAGCAGCAGCATAGCCTACAGAAACCAGAGAGCGACAAGATCAACAGAAAACCTAAAGAAATATAAGGTATCATGTACAATTGTCAATACGTATTTACATCTCATGTCTGTGTGAGCTGTGCAATTCAGACCAGCAGAGAACATCAGCGAACGACCGGCACAGTGAAGACCAAGGAGCACGGCAGGGAGGAATGCTGCCATATCTGCTTTCAGGGGCGGAAAAGTACCACTGCACATCAGCCTCAGCCTACAGTCACCACAGTGAAATATGGCGGCGGCAGCATCATGCTGCGGGGATGCTGAACTCCAGCAGGGACGGGGGAAACTGGTCAGAGTGGATGAGAGCAGGGGTGGATCTTTGCACGGGCCTGTTCCGAAAGAAAACCTGTTAAAAGCTGGAAACGGCTTGAGACTGAGGTGGAGGTTCACTTCCTAGCAGGAGACGAATTGTTTTAAATCAAAGGAAACTTGTGTGTTAGTATGGCCTATATAAGTCCAAACCTAAGTCAAATCGTGGTAACACCTGAAAATGAATGCTATCCCAAACTCTCCATCCAATCTGACCGAGCTCAAATTATTTTGCAGAGAAGAATGGGGGAAAGATTTAAACCTCCAGATGTGCGACACTGGCTGCTGCAGACAAAGCAAATGAAGGAGTCAATATTGACAGATATCTGGCACACTTCTATATATATATATATATATATATATATATATATATATATATATATATATATATATATATATATATATATATATTTTTTTTAGAAAACCACATTGTTTCCCTTTCACTTACTAATTTAAAAAAAACAATAAAATATACAGAAGCTTGAACCAGTGTGAACACTGTTGTAAGGAACTGCATCAGCAGGTAATAACAACCCTGAGACGAGAGAGATGATTGTCCGCCTTTCACCAATAACCTTTGACTCATTTCACAGCAACGTCTTTAAAAAGCTGAAACACCCCCGATCAAGTGCGACCGAAGGCTGTTTTGTCGCTTTAGAATTCCCAAAACAACAGGACTGGCTGGTTTAAAGGTTTTCTCGTGTCCCATCTAGAAGGAGACAAAGCACAATGGGGTGAGAGAGGACCTGTGGTTTTGTCTCTGCTTTTTTGTCACTTACTGTCTGGGTTTGGACAAGCGGTGAAAAATGCTAGGAATCACAAGGTTGAAACTATATTTAAGTGCCATTGTCCCATTTAAACAGCACTACTGTTTTTTTTTTTTTTTTGTTGTTTTTTTACATCCTCTGTTTAAGAATCTTCAGCTGGTCTGACTGGATTTCTTTAATATGTGGTCAGAGATCAGCCAGAATAAAAATGTCATTTTATTGCGATTTATTCTTGTAAGATGAAGACATGAAAATGCTCATGTAAGTTTTATTCAGTTAAATGACAAGTGCAAGGCGAGTCGACATTAAGCTGTATGGGTTAGACTTGGTTCCACAGTCACGTCCATTTTCAGCTTTTGCAGCGTTTACGGCTGACTGGTCGGACCGATCGGGCGCTGTAACAGGAAACGGTAAAACTAGCTTCTGTTGCGGCTTTCAGGGTGGCCGGCAGCGTGCAAACAACATGAGGTGAATTCATTTAACACAAATGAGACGTCGTCAAAACCGTGACCTCTGAACAAGCATAAAGCTTTGTGTGTCCGGAGTGTTTTACAAGGACATCAGTGAAAGGAGAGCGGTAGGTTATGTGACCCTCCTTACCCCACCTCCCCTCCCTGACCGGGGGAAGAAAAAAAAGAAAAAAAAGAAGAAAAATAAAACACCTTTAAATAAAGTCTAGTAAAATAACAGATACTTTTTTTTTTTAAGGAATTCAAGACTTTATTTAGATGAAAACAACACACAAAATTCATAAATCAGGTTTTGAAATGACAAAATGCATGTATGCTACTTTATTAACAAAGTTTACATCGGAGGGAACGATTCCACGCCTAGACTGAAATCCCCAGACCAGAGACGAGGCACGGAAGGTCCAAACAAAAAGAATCTGCGACAAAAAAGCTTGAACGCAAGCTCGCAAGCAAAGTGGGTTATGACAATCCGAGGCGAGGCTTTAAATGCCGCCCTCTATCATTTTCTTTTCGTCGCCGCCGCTCAGAATTCACTGGGTTTTACAGTCAACGTCCCCTTCACTCGTCCCCTTCAGTTTCTTCACTTCCTTCAGCAGCTCCTGCTCAAGGGTCACAATCTCTTTGGGTTTCTGGTACTGCACAAGAGAGAAGAAAAAGCTCAGTCCCTTTTATGCAAGGATGCATTTTCTGCTGTAAAAGAAACGGAAGCAGAAATAACGAAGGACACGGAAACAAAAATTTTGAGTATGGATTAAAATAAAATAGAAAAATTTCCCTCGAGGTTTGACTGACATTACGGCCTAGCAGAAGTTTTCAATCCCCTGGAACTTTTTATGCTTGACGCGCTCCAACGAAAAACTTTAATGTATCTTACTTGTTTTTTTTTGTGACCAACCCAAAGCTGTGCATAATTATGAAGGGGAATATATTGTTAGAGTTGTTTTACAAAAGGAAACCTAAATTTCTTCAGTGCTCCTGACTCCATATTTTCTAGAAGCACCTTTCAAGACAACTACAGCTGCAAGTCAAGCTATTCCTACGACACGATGCTGCTACCACCACTATTCACCGTCTGGTGTTTTCACCCAGAACATTGCAACAAAATTGTGAAATTGTGAATGTGGAGTTGAATGACAATAAATTCCGTCTATCTCGATGTGTGTAGTGTTATTTTTCCTCCACACACACACACACCGTTTTGTGGTGGTGGTTCGAAGGTTTAGCGCTCTGATCGGATCTCCGTTTGCAGGCTCGTGGCACAATGCAAGCATTGTTTCTGACAGCTTTCTGTCAACACCAGTTTTGTTTTTACCACTCTCTCGCAAAGGCCAGATTTGAGGTGTGCACTACTAACTAATAGTTGTTTTTGTTGTCAAAAATCTCCAACCTGAGCTGTGGATCTCTCTGCAGCTCCTCCAGGGTTACCATTTTGGCCTTCAGGCTTCTTCTGATACATGCTCTCTTTGCAGGGTCTGCCGGTTTAGGTGGACAGACATGTCAAGGCAGGTTTGCTGTTGTTCCACACTCTTTCCATTTGGGAAGGCGGCTCTGTGAGATGTTGAAAGCTCGGGACATTGTTTCATGTCCAAACTCTGAATTTAAACTTCTCCTCTTCTTGCTCCCTGACCTGTCTGATGTGTCCCCTGAACTTCATGCTGCTGTTTCTTCACTAATGTTCCTCAATAAACCTTCACAGAACAGCTGGATTTATACTGAGATTAAATTATTCCGTTTATAAATTAGGCAGGCGGTTGGTTGCTCTGGATTTTACATAGGTGTATTAGAGTACAGGGAAACTTGACAAAAATGTACAGCACAATTTCCACATTATTTTGTTTTGTTTTTTTAATGTAAAAACATGCAACATGTATAAATTCCCCAGAAATATACTGAAATTAGTGGTTGTAGCATTACAAAATGTAAAAAAGTTAAACTCTAAGGAGTATATTACTTTATATTTACCATAACCTTAGATCCTTCAGCTTTCTTTCAATTTTGCAAGAAATTTCTTTTTTAGGAGAGCCCTGTTGTGCAGGCTTTTAGAATTAATACCGGGCATTAAGTCTTAAATGTTGCCGTTCAATTGTTAAACCGGTTAACATTAGCGACAAAACCTAAAATCATTTTCACCAGTGTTAGTGTGTGACTTACACTGACTATTAGCGTGTTGTTGGCATGTGCGTAACTGAGTGCAGACGCATCAAGTGGCAGCTCGCTTCGATCCAGATCAGGAACACTGAACTTCTTATAATACCTATGGAAGACATGCGGAAGAGGACAGAAGTCCCTCGTTAAGCTTTAGAGCTAATGAGTGTGTTGCAAACAGTGTCATCTACATTCAAGACATAAGAACTGCATCCAATAAGCACACTTTACAGGAACGTGGAGGTACTCAGCAAAAAAAAACATCGGTTTTGAGCAAATGTACTTCTTATTTGTAGTCTTTATGATGATGCATCTCTCAGAGGGCGCCAGGGAAACACTGAAGACATCTTTGGGGTAGGGAAGGTTACGGATTCTCCACTGAAAGCTGCTCTTTGTGTCTTTACGCATGAACAGCGGCTGTAGAGAGAAAACAGAATAAAAATCTGCCTAATATGAAGCAAGTAACATTTTAAATGTATTGGACAAATAAATAACGCAAACCCACATTGGAGCAGTTTTCTTTGATGACATCAGATTCCAGAGCTGCAGGTAAGTTCATTGGCTCCCCGACTTCTACCTGCCAAACACCTGGAACTCCCAGCGTGCTTTTCTGCCGCCACTTCCTAGCTGCAACATACGCAACGTTTTTATGAAACACAAACGAAATGTAACAGACGTGCGCAATCAATCTGCCGCTGTGTCGAACAGCGGATCCGTTGCTTACAGAGGAGTTCATCTGTTTTCAGGTCATACTCTTCTGCCATTTCTTTTCCATCTGCGAAGAGGTAATGGATCTTCCTTTTCCCTAGAGGTCAAATGTAACAACATGTGAGCGATCACAACATATACCAAAAACACACTGTAGGAGTTCAAAATGAAAGTTTATGCTTTATTCTAAACATACCTAACATTTTTCGGCGTTTATACAGTAAAGCCTAAAATTATTCATAACCCTGGCAGATTTGGGTTTAATGTAATATCCAAAAACATGTTTCTTCAGACTGGAAATAATATTACCGCTTTGGAGCAGCCGAGCCAGAGTCCTGACTTGAATCCAATAGAGAATTTGGGGAGGGAGCTAAAGATTAGTGTGCTGGCAAAGAGGCCTTCCAACCTTAAAGGCATGGAGCTCATCAAAACAAAATAAATCGTTAAGATGTCACTGGAAATATCCAAAAAGCTACCGCAATTGTCAGCAATTGAAAGAAGAGTTTGATTGCTGTAATGCCAATAAAGACTGTTCCACTGGTTGTTTTACTACGATCTGAGCGATGCCTGTCTCCTTTCCTACCAGAAACAAACGTCTTGGGTGAATGAAAGTAACGCTAAACCTAAATGAATCATTTTGGGATTAACTGTACATATTAATGTCTCCAGTCCAGGCTTAGAGAACGTGGAAACTGAGGTAACAGAGCGTGTTTTGCACAACTCGATACTGCACTCTTGTGGTGAAATTGTAAAAAAAAAAAAAAAAAAAAAAAAAAAAAAAAAAGATTGGATTTTAAAACACAGACAAATGCCTTGATTCTGCACACAATCGTGTCAAAGCAGGCGTCTGTTGGCTCTGGTGTTGCTCATCTTCCTCCTGATGATGCTCTATAGATTCTAGTACAGGACAGTTCGCTGGTAATCTACTGACCAACACTAGTAGATGACATGGCTCCTCAGATCATCATTGACTCTGAAAACCTCACCCTGGACTCAAAAGCGACTTTGATTCTTTTTGTCTGACAAATAACAGCTAAACCACCAAATTCAGCTGCTTCCACAAGCGATGTTTAAAACTACAATTGAAGTTATTTGAATTTGACCGTACACAACTTGTTAAAATATTAATTTGCCACAGTAAACGCATGTGTTTTGTTTTCTATCGGCATGTAAAACGACATACATTATGGCTTTACCTCCGTTGTATCGCCAGTTCGTTGCCTAGTAACACTGGTAGCTACAAAGCTAGCCATCAACTTAAACTACGGAAATTAACTGATAAGGTCTTTGAGAGAAAAAAACTAAGTCTGTGTATAATACGAGTCAGTATTGGCTCATTGTATTCCGTGGTATGCCTACCGTCGTGTATCAGGGCCGTTTTCTGAGACGATTTCAGCACATCAATCCAGTTCTGCACGGCCATGCTTTCATCTGGACCACTTCCGGATTCAGCGCGTAACCATAGCGACATGCTGCTGACGCACATAAAAGAAGCAAACACTCGTTTCACACAACCTGCTAAAAAAAATAAAGGAGCACATTTAAAAAAAAAAAAAAAAACTAAATTGTTAACATTACAAAATACTGAAAATTAATGGCGAGACATTGTAGTCTGTGGGCTAAATTTAACGGTTCCAAGAGACCCGGAAGAGAAACATTTAAATTGAATGTTTCCCTTCCGGTGCTTATTGGATTCCAGCAGAACTGGGGTAAGGGCTGGGATTTTGAAAGTGGGAGATTTAACTTGTTTTGGACTTAACTGTAATCTTTATATTGGTAAACTTTGTCTCAAAAGCGTAACGGTGTTATTAAACACGTGTATTATGTGTTTAACTTAATTAAAGTAGCTTGCTAGCACAACTCAATTTATGGATATTTGATCTAAGCAGCAATCACTGGTAGGTTAGCTGACTTTAGATAGGCAAAACACGTCTTTTTGTCCACCTTTTAGAATACCAAGCTGCATATTTGTGATGACGTGAAGTCCACATGAAATCTGACAGTGAAAACGTTACATGGTGCCTGTTTTGTTTTCACTTTTGGTGTGAGAGTTGACGTTCAAGCTGTTATTACTCAAGTGGATTTCTTGTTGAAGATTGCTTTATCCTAAATCGCCATCCCATCTTCAAGAGAAACGTTACATTTTAGACATCCGTGTATTTGTGACCCTTTTTAGTGTTCTAGCTAACCTTTGGACTTCCTTGGGGAACTTTATATGTACACTTTGTATTTGTGTATGTTCAAAACCCTGTTCTAGTGTTATAGAGTCTATACTAGACGGAGATAATTTGCAGGGGTGTTTTACTTTTGAAAACACATGTTCACAATATGTGGGTTGTGTCGACTAAGAAAGAATAACGTTATGAAGCTGAATTAACAGTATTTTAACACATTTATTGTTACTTCATTAGAGTTCTCACCTGAGAGAAGTAGAAGTAGGGGATTTAAAGTAGTGTTTAACAGGAACACCAAAAAAGAGACTCCACAAATGTTGATGTGTTTTTCATCAGTCACAATAAATTCAGGCTTTTTTTTTTTTTTTCTTAAATTTTTTTGTTATTATAGATGATTGAGAGACAGCTATTTCTCTGTAAACAGTCTATAGTGTTGATGAGTTTCTGGAGCAGATTTCCACACCGCAGGGTTTTTAACCGGTTCATTCAACAGGCCCGTGGCTCCTCGCTCCGACAGCCAGGATGGAGCCTCGTCACGGGATCATGAAAGCCTTCCCCAAAGTCAAACGGGCTAAAGTGCTGAAGGGGAAGGATGAGCCTCCACTAAAGAAGAAAGCAGATGCACATGATGTCACAGGTTTGTGTTTTTATTGTGAACTGCAATCTGACACTGACTGTCACACAGTGTATTGCAGAAGTATTCATACCCATTTTCCACTTTTTATTTCATCAAGTTGCAGTCACACACGTCAATTAGTTCTAATTGGAAATAGAATAAAATGATGATAATTTCTTGTCCCACAGTAGGGAAATTCAGGTCAAGCAGCATCATGTGAGGGTGCAGTTATTAGGTACAGTCAATGGGAATAGCATACTCGGATTAAATTAAATGTGCAACTAATTAGGTTGACTCAACCCTTTACAAAATACTGAGATGTGATTTTGCATTAAAAAAACAGCAACAGAAGAAAAAAAAGGGGGGGGGGAATTGTGTAAATAACAGCAGGAATGTAAACAACTTTTGAGCTTGTTGGGAGCTGTGATGGTTTTGATGAGTCCTCAGGGGCACCCTCTGCACTCCTAAAGGCCTCAGTCTCCTCAGCAGGTAGAGTCTGCTCTGACCCTTCCTGTAAAGAGCATCAGTGTTGTGACTCCAGTCCAGTTTATTGTTCACGTGGACATCCAGGTACTTATAAGAGTCCCCTATCTTAATCTCAGTTCCTTGGACGTTCACTAGCGTCAGACTGTGATGGACTAAAAAAAAAAGTAGGGCACTATTTTAAAGTGGAAGAAAAATAGCACATTTCCATATTATAATTATTTTGCAAAAAATAAATATTTAAAAAGTATGACATGCATTTGTAATTAGTTCCCTTTGTTCTGAAATCCCTAAATGGAATCTAGCACAACCAGTTACCTTTGTAAGCCACCTACTTAGTAAATGGGGTTTGCCTTAATCTCCATATAAATGGAGTATTCACAGAACTTCAACCGTTCAGTGAAATATCAAAAAAATAAAATAAAATTGGGACAACTGCCAAGCTACCATTGAAATGTAAAGTGATTCAGGAGAATAGTATCAGTTGTTATTGCCCTTGCCCAGCAAAAACTCGTTTCTTGTTACTCTTTTAAAAGGCAGTCAAAAACTTTCCTGTTTAAACCGGCTTTTTGTTGAATCTTCCTCTTCTTTTTTTTATTTTATTTATTTATTTTAGTTATTTTATCCCTTTTTTAACTGACATTTTATTTTTAACAGATATTTTATTGGTTTTCTGAACAGTGCTTTGTGATGGGTTTGTCTGTCAAAGGCGCGAAAACAAATACTTTACTTAATCTTTTCAGACCTTTTTTTATATATTTAGAAATTTACAGAGCAGTCCCGTTTCCTTCCATTTCAAACTTATGCTCTACTTTTTGTTGGTTTATCACATAAAATCCAACTGAAATTCATAGAAGTGACAAAACGTGGCAAAGTTCAAGGGGTATGAATAGATTTGCATGGTCCTGTATGAAGTAAAAAAAATATCAAGAGAAAGATTTAAAGATGGGTTTAAAGATCAGAATCTGATTAAACATGTTGTTATTGGTCAATGTGTCGCGCCCCCCCCCCCCACCCCCCCACCCCCCCAGGAACCATCTTTAATGGAGTCACCGTGTACCTGCTGCCTGCTGGAATCGGAAACGCCAGATGCCAGATCTTCCACAGGCAAATCGAACAGAATGGAGGCCAGATCCAGAGTTCATTGTCCCCCTGTGTCACTCACGTCGTCGTTGACGACACCATGGACAGCGACAGGGCTCTGCGCCTGCTGAAAGTGGACCGTCTGCCCTCTGATGTCCATCTGGTGAAATGCTCATGGCTAAGCTCGTGTATCGGCGAGAAGAGGCTCCTGGATGAAGAGAACTATAGCCTTCTCTTACCCAAAAGGTTCACTAATTAACCATTCCTTGTATTAGAGCATTAATGTCTCGACCAGCTTATAATTTTTCACTCGTTTAAATGTCCTTTTGACAGTCAAATTATGAGAAAACCAACTAAAAGTTCAATTTAATCAAATTTGATGCATTTTCCTACCAGGGATTCTGAGTCAAAGCGTGAAAGTACACAAAAACAATCAGAAATTATTGAACAGCCTGCTGAGACGAGCGCAGAGCCAGAAAGCCATTTAACCACAGACACAGTAAGTTGCCGTGCTTTAGCTACATATTTATCCAGCGTCAACCACCGAGTCTAAACTCTGAACAGACGAAGGCAACCTGTGTTGTATCGTCACTCAAAGTTCTCTGTTGCACCTGCTTTCAGACAATCCCAGAGGCCAAAGAAGAGGCTCCCAGAGAAGAAGACGGCGTTTCTCAGAGCGACCTGGAAGCTCTGCTCACCGGTCGGCACCCTAAGGAGGAGAAGGCATTTATCTCCGGTCCAGATGCTGCTGCTGCTGATGATGATGACGGTGGTCAGAAACTCACTTTAGGAAAGTGGGTCTGTGCTCAGTCTTCTCAGTCCAAAGGTAATAACTTCAACAAGCACATCACAGACAAGCTGGAAGTGCTGGCCAAGGCCTACACGCATCAGGGAGACAAGTGGAGAGCACTGGGCTACTCCAAGGCTATCAACGCGCTGAAGAGCTACCACAAGCCCGTGACATCATATCAGGTAGCCTGAATTTAACGCAGTCTGATCTTTGTCATGCATGGGGATGATGCATTTATCAACTTTATTTGCTGGTTTTCTATCATCTGTAGTAATATAGGGATGTGTAAGAGTACCTGGCAAAAGTATTTGTTTCTTTTGAGCCTTTTGACATTTGATCACACGACGTCCACACAGATCGGTGTATTTTGGGGAGATTTTATATGAGAAAGATTCTTATCAATATGTAATTGCTTAAAAATCTGAAATGTGCGTTGGGCATTTGTTTTCAGTCCCTCGCTGCGATCACAGCCCTTCAGGGTATGACTACAAGCTTTGTATCTAGACTCCTACCTGGAGGTGGGCATTTATCGTAGCATTTTATCGTTATCATGAAACATTTCCCACCATGATAAGAATTGGGTTTTATCATGACTACAATAAATTCCAAAACTGCCGTATTGTCAGTATTTGGCACTTTTGATTACTTGAGACCAGTTATAAATATAGGTAAGTTCAAACATTAAACTAATTGCTGTTACTGTGTGGGGTTTAGAAATAATATAAAGATGAAATGTTCAAGGGGTATTCACCCTTTTTTCTTTTTTTTTCCTCTTCTTCTTCTTCTGTCATCGTTGGTATTAGGAAGCTTGTCAGATCCCAGGAATAGGAAAACGCATGGCGGACAAAATAGAAGAAATAATGGAGAGCGGCCACCTGAGGAAGCTCGATCACATCGGCGAGGCCGTGCCTGTCTTGGAGCTTTTCACCAACATCTGGGGAGCTGGAGCGAAGACGGCACAACTTTGGTACCAACAGGTAAAAAAAAAAAAAAAAAAAAAACATTGTCATGCTTTTGGAAATCCAGATGGATTCTGGACCGTAGCATCAGCTTATTCTGCTATTTTGAGTTTTATTTTATTTATATTTATTTATTTTTGTGGGGGTTGTTTCTGGGTTTTATCCTGGCATTGTACTTTTTGTTTGACCTTTGCAGTTAGTTGAGTTGAAATATTTCTCGTGTCTCGAGGCGCTTTCCAGCAGATCAGTGCCATTGGGGCCTTCTTTTGTAAAATCTCAAGAAAGTAACTCCACCTCAACATTTTCACATTTGCAGGCTGTGATAACTCTTCTCATTTACCTTAGTTATGTATTAGTTTTTAGAGATCAGTATTAGGAGATGTTGTATGGATGCTTTAAGCTTTCCAATTATTCACAAATTCATATTGCCTGTATTATATTGTGTTAATTTTGTTAATGTAAGTATTATTATGTGCTCTTCAGAGGTGTCTGTCTTTGATTGCTCATAAAAGAAGCTTAAATTGTACGGATTAAAATGTTAAAAAATTATTATTTTATTAAACAGTTTGAAAAAACATATGGCACTTTACATTCAGATTATATATGTTGAACAAACAAAAAAAGGCAATATAAATAAAAATGTAGAATACATATAAATTCCCATATGAATATGAAAGGAAATTTCAGGGTCTCGCAATAAAAATAATTAAACCAATTAAGTACAGCTCGAAAAAGGAGAAGTTTACTTTTTTTTTACTCCCACCCCTTTATACCCTTTAGTGTATTTTTCATAATTTTACATACGTAAAGCCATATAAAAACCCATATATACACATGCAATGACATGGGTACATACTCATTTATTGAATTGAATTGATTTGCCTTTTATTCCCCCGTGGGTGAAATTGCGTTTCATTGCAACCCATCAAGAGAAAGACATACATGGGAGACGGATCGCTGTGGCCTTGCTGCCTTTTCCAAGGCGCTGCCTTTTACAGAGTATAGAAAAGGAATAAATTGGTATGGTTGAGGGGGGGGAAAAAAAGTGCATTTCTCACACTGTCTTTTAATGGGACATTAGGAGAATGCAGATATAAACCCTCAGCACCAAAAAAAGCAGCAT